>NC_056748.1:195346433-195461433 GCF_019279795.1 Protopterus annectens | reverse complement strand
CATTCCCAGGCTGGAAAAGTTTTTTTTTTCAAGGATGTTCTTAGTGCCAAAGAAAGAAAATGCCTGGAGATCAGTTCTGAATCCTTCTTTGCTATAACTGTTTGTGATAGTGCCAAAATTCAAAATGATGCCAGTTCACAACTGTTACATCTTCTTCCTCTTTCAAGTTTCTTGCTAATACTAGACTTAAGTGATTCTTATCATCACATCCCTCTTCAGCCATACTTCAGACATTTCTTAAGGTTTTGTGTATCTAGAGTACATCACCAGTTCTATGTCTTACCCTTTGGATTATCCACCACACCAAGAGTGTTTACAAAGTATCTAGCTCCAGTTATAGCTCATTGCAGGCTACATGGTATCTGCATTTTTTTGGTTTACTAGCAAAATATGGAAAGTCATAATACTTTTTGATGTAATAATTAAAAGTTAATGTTAAATTTGGTAATGTTGGAAAGCAAGAATGTCAAATATGATTACAGAGATGATCAACATTCAAAACAGTTCATTACAGCTTATGAAAACCTTATGTTTGGTAATATTGGCTCAGAATATTTTAGTTTGCAGTTCTAGCACTTTAAAAAAAGTGCATTTTACAACATTATGTTCGAGTAAGTGCCATTCCATATTTTGAAAGTAAACCATATTTTTCCGTATTTAGATGACTTGCTCATCTTTGTAGAGTCTTTTTCAAAGTGTCATTTATCTCCGTCTTGGATGAGAGATCTCCTACACAAGGTGGGATTCCAAGTGAGCATTCAAAAGTCTTTCTTGGCTTCACACCGTATTGTGTTCCTGGAATGTCAACTCGATAACCTCAGTTCAATAGGTTTTTCTTCCACAGGAAAAAAATAAATCTATCTCTAGACATATTTTTAAGGTTTTCCTCTCAGACTTTGGTTACTGTGAGGGAGTACCCCATGATTTTTGGTCTCATGGCTTCTGTGATTCTTATGACACCCCTGTCAAAACTCCACATGAGAAAGATGCAGTGCTATCTGAAGTCTCTTTGGTCCCAGCACAGTCACTCTTTGTCTTTTCAAATCTCAGTGTTGGGATTTGTCAGAAGAGAAATCATTTGATGGAGACAACAGATACCATTAAGTCCAGATCTCACCTTTTCTCACAATCCTCTAAAGCAGTAAGTCACCCCAGATGCTTCAGACTTTGCTTACGGAGCAGTTTCAAGAGGGTTAAACGTGCAGGAGTTGTGGAGTGCTAAGGACAGATGTGGAAATGCATAAATATAAAAAAATGTCTGTTCTGATCAAGACACTCAACTCTTTCGATCATCGTTGGTCCCTGGGACATGTTCAGGTTGTTAAAGACAATGCTGCAGTCATGTGGTACACCAACAAGGGTGAGGGACCAGGTTGTACCCCTTTTCCAGACTAGACATGACTGCCTGAGATATAGCTTCACAGCACAATCACACTCTGCAGGTATCCTACATTTTGTCAGAGGAAATTGCATGGCAGACAAGCTGAGCAGGACCAGGGCAGACCTCACAAATGGAAACTAGATCAAGGGGGTCTTCAAAGATTTGATCCATTTCTTGTGAGCTCCTAAAATTGACCTATTTGCCTCCTCTATAAACAATTGGCTGGCAAGATTCTGTTCCAGGACTCCATGCAAGAAGTCCTGGAAGATAGATGTATTTTCTTTTCCTTGGACTGGAATTTTCCTGTATGCTTCCCCACTGTTTCCATTAATATTCAGGGCACTTCTGAGGATTCAGAAGGAATTCCCCAAGATCATTGTGCTGATCCTCTTCAGCCCCAGGCAACTGTGGTTGTTCCTTCTTTTGAAAATGACCAGAGGCAAATACCACAAGCTTCCTCACAGACTGGATCTATTTACACAAGAACAGATGTTGACTGCCTAGATGATAGGGTCTTAATTCCATTTTGGCACCTGTTTACTGAGGATGTACAGCAGGCACTAAAGTAGGCAAGAAAGCCTGCTACTACAAAATCATATATTTGCACATGGAAAAGGTTTTCTGCTTTGTCTCAACAACATGACCAGCACCCATTCAGGTCTAGCTACTGTCTGGTTTTACAATATGTGCATGAGGTACTATTGCATGACTTTTCTTATTCCTTTATCAAGGTTCCTTTATTGGCATTTCAGCATGGTTGTCCCTGGATTCTCCTCTTTCCATGCATTCTCATGTCAATGTGTTTTTAAATGGGGTTTTGCACAAGATGCCTCCAAGTAAACCAGTACACCCCCCCCCCAAATGGGAAAGAAGCACCAAATATAGCCAAGTATTGTTTTCTTGAAATTTTGAGTGTCTGTATATGCATGTTAAAATATTCATGCATAGACTTTATAAGCAGCTCTCTCTTCTTCTTCTTCTTTCGGCTTTTTTTCCGGTTAGTGGTCACCACAGTGGATCATCTGTCCACTCATGATTGGCAGTGGATTTTTTTATAGTGTCGAGTTGCCAGCCAGGCACCCAACCTTCCAAAGAAGGCACACACATGCACACACTAACACCTAGGGCCAATATAGAGTGTCCAATCCACCTACTGCATGTCTTTGGGATGTGGGAGGAAACCGGAGAACCCGGAGGAAACCATGCAACCACAGGGAGGACATGCTCTCTCTATCCATCAGATATGCAGATAATTGCAGAACTGTATTGACGTTTTAAGCCAAACTACATTTTATTTATTCATTTTTTTTTTTCTGATGTAATTTTTGTTGAGTAGTGATTAAAAAAAAATGAATGAAGATCAGGGATTGAATGTCAAATATAAAAATATAGGTATCTCTGCTGATATGCAGTTTCTTCTCATTACATGTCTATGACAAGAAAGCCTGTTGAAAGGAGTCTCACAGGATGGACTGCTCAGAATAAAGTAAACATTTACATATCATAAATTCCACACTGCCACGCTGATTCAGAGAAAGACACTAATACTGTATGTGCATTCAAGTGTCTTAAGTGAGAGAAAATAGACAGCTGATGTGTTGTTTCCTAAACATCAATTCAGTCACTTCTCAGTCATATATTTTATTTTGTCACCATGCATTCTGCATGCTTCATAGTTCACACATTTAATTCCTGGGGATTCCTTGTTGCCAGGTTTAAGTCCTGCCTGACTTTAAACTAGTCAAAGCAGAGCAAAAAAAATGGCTTAAATGTATTCTCCAGAAACCAACATCAGTCTTCTAAAACAAAATGATGGCATTTTCACACTTTCTTTCATTATTGAAATTAATGAGCAACATCCCTGGGTTACTTGTCATTCTAATGTTGCTATCTTGGAACAAGGAATATATAGAAAACAATACTGGTGATTAACATTGAAATGTGGGAACTTTGATTTAGGAAAACAGAACCAGTCCTATCCTTCTGGAGAATCCTGATCAAATGTAATACAAACTGCCCATGACAAAACAAGAAAATACTTCAGCTGTGATAGTCCGTTCATCCAGGTAATTTTCTTATGTACCATGTGTCTTGATTTTTATAGCTGCCTGTCCTTTAACACATATAATTACAGTACTGGGATACATACTATGTTTCAGTTTGCAACACCTTGCAGTGTTTTCCCTATGGATTTTAAAGTTAGTATACACATATAACAAGGGAAGGGTGGTGCGGGACCCATCTACCCACTATAAATGCTTTAAAAGTATTAGTGAGTTTTGGCATTCACTGCATATCCTATAAATCTGCTTTTTTACAGAATTCATGACTCAAAATTATAGAAAATGCACTTCTGATTGGCAGCTAATCTAACAAAATGAAAAAAAAGGAAGAGTTGAAGCAGAAAATTATTATATCTAGTAACGGATAGTGACCCTAGGTGTGCACCGACAGTGTTTCATCAGTTACAACTCTGTATTCCTGGTATATGCATCATGGGTGAGGTTATTATATCTACTATGGGATAGTGAGCCCTAGGTGTGCACTGACAGTGTTTCATAGGTTACAACTCTGTATTCCTGGTATATGCATTATGGGTGATGTGATTATACCTAGTATGGGATAGTGAGCCCTAGGTGTGCACTGAAAGTGTTTCTTCGGTTACAACTCTGTATTCCTGGTATATGCATCATGGGTGAGGTGATTATATCTAGTATGGGATAGTGAGCCCTAGGTGTGCATTGACAGTGTTTCCTCGGTTACAACTCAGTATTCCTGGTATATGCATCATGGGTGATGTGATGATATCTAGAATGGGATAGTGAGCCTTAGGTGTGCACTTACAGTGTTTCATCGGTTACAACTCTGCATTCCTGGTATATGCATCATGGGTGAGGTGATTATATATAGTATGGGATAGTGAGGCCTTGGTGTGCACTGACAGGGTTTAATCGGTTACAACTCTGTATTCCTGGTATATGCATCATGGATGAGATGATTATATCTAGTATGGGATAATGAGCCCTAGGTGTGCACTGACAGTGTTTCATCGGTTACAACTCTGTATTCCTGGTATATGCATCATAGGTGAGGTGATTATATCTAGTATGGGATAGTGAGCCGTAGGTGTGCACTGATAGTGTTTCATTGGTTACAACTCTGTATTCCTGGTATATGCATCATGGGTGAGGTGATTATATCTAGTAAGGGATAATGCGACCTGGGTGTGCACTGATAGTGTTTCATCGGTTACAACTCTGTATTCCTGGTATATGCATCATGGGTGAGGTGATTATATCTAGTATGGGATAGTGAGCCCTAGGTGTGCACTGACAGTGCTTCATCGGTTACAACTCTGTATTCCTGGTATTTGCATCATGGGTGAGGTGATAATATCTAGTATGGGATAGTGAGCCCTAGGTGTGCACTGACAGTGTTTCATCAGTTACAACTCTGTATTCCTGGTATATGCATCATGGGTGATGTGATTATACCTAGTATGGGATAGTGAGCCCTAGGTTTGCATTGACAGTGTTTCAAAGGTTGCAACTCTGTATTCCTGGTATATGCATCATGGGTGAGGTGATATTATCTAGTATGGGATAGTGAGCCCTAGGTGTACACTGGCAGTGTTTCATCAGTTACAACTCTGTATTCCTGGTATATGCATCATGGGTGAGGTGATTATATCTAGTATGGGATAGTGATCCCTAGGTGTGCACTGACAGTGTTTCATCAGTTACAACTCTGTATTCCTGGTATATGCATCATGGGTGAGGTGATTATATCTAGTATGGGATAGTGACCCTAGGTGTGCACTGACAGTGTTTCATCGGTTACAACTCTGTATTCCTGGTATATGCATCATGGGTGAGGTGATTATATCTAGTATGGGATAGTGAGCCATAGGTGTGCACTGACAGTGTTTCATTGGTTGCAACTCTGTATTCCTGGTATATGCATCATGGGTGAGGTGATTATATCTAGTATGGGGTAGTGAGCTCTAGGTGTGCACTGACAGTGTTTCATTGGTTACAACTCTGTATTCCTGGTATATGCATCATGGGTGAGGTGATTATATCTAGTAAGGGTTAGTGAGCCCTAGGTGTGCACTGACAGTGTTTCATTGGTTACAACTCTGTATTCCTGGTATATGCATCATGGGTGAGGTGATTATATCTAGTATGGGATAGTGATCCCTAGGTGTGCACTGACAGTGTCTCATTGGTTACAACACTGTATTCCTGGTATATGCATCATGGTTGAGGTGATTATATCTAGTATGGGATAGTGAGCCCTAGGTGTGCACTGACAGTGTTTCATTGGTTACAACTCTGTATTCCTGGTATATGCATCATGGGTGAGGTGATTATATCTAGTATGGGATAGTGAGCCCTAGGTGTGCACTGAGAGTGTTTCATCGGTTACAACTCTGTATTCCTGGTATATGCATCATGGGTGAGGTGATTATATCTAGTATGGGATAGTGAGCCCTAGGTGTGCACTGACAGTGTTTCATCGGTTACAACTCTGTATTCCTGGTATATGCATCATGGGTGATGTGATTATACCTAGTATGGGATAGTGAGCCCTAGGTGTGCATTGACAGTGTTTCAAAGGTTACAACTCTGTATTCCTGGTATATGCATCATGGGTGAGGTGATTATATCTAGTATGGGATAGTGAGCCCTAGGTGTACACTGGCAGTGTTTCATCAGTTACAACTCTGTATTCCTGGTATATGCATCATGGGTGAGGTGATTATATCTAGTATGGGATAGTGACCCTAGGTGTGCACTGACAGTGTTTCATCGGTTACAACTCTGTATTCCTGGTATATGCATCATGGGTGTGGTGATTATATCTAATATGGGATAGTGAGCCATAGGTGTGCACTGACAGTGTTTCATTGGTTGCAACTCTGTATTCCTGGTATATGCATCATGGGTGAGGTGATTATATATAGAAAGGGTTAGTGAGCCCTAGGTGTGCACTGACAGTGTTTCATCGGTTACAACTCTGTATTCCTTGTATATGCATCATGGGTGAGGTGATCATATCTAGTATGGGATAGTGAGCCCTAGGTGTGCACTGATAGTGTTTCATTGGTTACAACTCTGTATTCCTGGTATATGCATCATGGGTGAGGTGATTATATCTAGTATGGGATAGTGAGCCCTAGGTGTGCACTGACAGTGTTTCATTGGTTACAACCCTGTATTCCTGGTATATGCATCATGGTTGAGGTGATTATATCTAGTATGGGATAGTGAGCCTAGGTGTGCACTGACAGTGTTTCATCGGTTACAACTCTGTATTCCTGGTATATGCATCATAGGTGAGGTGATTATATCTAGTATGGGATAATGAGCCCTAGGTGTGCACTGACAGTGTTTCATTGGTTAAAACTCTGTATTCCGGGTATATGCATCATGGGTGAGGTGAGTATACCTAGTATGGGATAGTGAGCCCTAGGTGTGCACTGACAGTGTTTCATTGGTTACAACTCTGTATTCCTGGTATATGCATCATGGGTGAGGTGATTATATCTAGTATGGGATAGTGAGCCCTAGGTGTGCACTGACAGTGTTTCATCGGTTACAACTCTGTATTCCTGGTATATGCATCATGGGTGAGGTGATTATATCTAGTATGGGATAGTGAGCCCTAGCTGTGCACTGACAGTGTTTCATAAGTTACAACTTTGTATTCCTGGTATATGCATCATGGGTGAGGTGATTATATCTAGTATGGGATAGTGAGCCCTAGCTGTGCACTGACAGTGTTTCATAAGTTACAACTTTGTATTCCTGGTATATGCATCATGGGTGAGGTGATTATATCTAGTATGGGATAGTGAGCCCTAGCTGTGCACTGTCAGTGTTTCATAAGTTACAACTTTGTATTCCTGGTATATGCATCATGGGTGAGGTGATTATACCTAGTATGGGATAGTGAGCCCTAGGTTTGCACTGACAGTGTTTCATTGGTTACAACTCTGTATTCCTGGTATATGCATCAAGAGTGAGGTGATTATATCTAGTATGGGAGAGTGAGCCCTAGGTGTGCACTGACAGTGTTTCATTGGTTACAACTCTGTATTCCTGGAATATGCATCATGGATGAGGTGATTATATCTAGTATGGGATA
The DNA here is from genome assembly GCF_019279795.1 of Protopterus annectens. Lineage (NCBI taxonomy): Eukaryota > Metazoa > Chordata > Ceratodontiformes > Protopteridae > Protopterus > Protopterus annectens. Next base: position 195,453,902 of record NC_056748.1, on the reverse strand, counting down.
GTGAGCCCTAGGTGTGCACTGACAGTGTTTTGTTGGTTGCAACTCTGTATTCCTGGTATATGCATCATGGGTGAGGTGATTATATCTAGTATGGGATAGTGAGCCCTAGGTGTGCACTGACAGTGTTTCATTGGTTACAACTCTGTATTCCTGGTATATGCATCATGGGTGAGGTGATTATATCTAGTATGGGATAGTGAGCCCTAGGTGTGCCCTGACAGTGTTTCATCGGTTACAACTCTGTATTCCTGGTATATGCATCATGGGTGAGGTGATTATATCTAGTATGGTATAGTGAGCCCTAAGTGTGCACTGACAGTGTTTCATCGATTACAACTCTGTATTCCTGGTATATGCATCATGGGTGAGGTGATTATATCTAGTATGGGATAGTGAGCCCTAGGTGTGCACTGACAGTGTTTCATCGGTTACAACTCTGTATTCCTGGTATATGCATCATGGGTGAGGTGATTATATCTAGTATGGGATAGTGAGCCCTAGGTGTGCACTGACAGTGTTTCATTGGTTACAACTCTGTATTCCTGGTATATGCATTATGGGTGAGGTGATTATATCTAGTATGGGGTAGTGAGCCCTAGGTGTGCACTGACAGTGTTTCATCGGTTACAACTCTGTATTCCTGGTATATGCATCATGGGTGATGTGATTATATCTAGTATGGGATAGTGAGCCCTAGGTGTGCACTTACAGTGTTTCATCAGTTACAACTCTGTATTCCTGGTATATGCATCATGGGTGATGTGATGATATCTAGTATGGGATAGTGAGCCCTAGGTGTGCACTTACTGTGTTTCATCGGTTACAACTCTGCATTCCTGGTATATGCATCATGGGTGAGGTGATTATATCTAGTATGGGATAGTGAGCCCTAGGTGTGCACTGACAGGGTTTAATCGGTTACAACTCTGTATTCCATTTCCTGGTATATGCATCATGGATGAGGTGATTATATCTAGTATGGGATAGTGAGCCCTAGGTGTGCACTGACAGTGTTTCATCGGTTACAACTCTGTATTCCTGGTATATGCATCATAGGTGAGGTGATTATATCTAGTATGGGATAGTGAGCCCTAGGTGTGCATTGACAGTGTTTCCTCGGTTACAACTCAGTATTCCTGGTATATGCATCATAGGTGAGGTGATTATATCTAGTATGGGATAATGAGCCCTAGGTGTGCACTGACAGTGTTTCATTGGTTAAAACTCTGTATTCCTGGTATATGCATCATGGGTGAGGTGATTATATCTAGTATGGGATAGTGGGCCCTGCGTGTGCACTGACAGGGTTTAATCGGTTACAACTCTGTATTCCTGGTATATGCATCATGGGTGAGGTGATTATATCTAGTATGGGATAGTGAGCCCTAGGTGTGCACTGACAGTGTTTCATCGGTTACAACTCTGTATTCCTGGTATATGCATCATGGGTGAGGTGATTATATCTAGTATGGGATAGTGAGCCCTAGGTGTGCACTGACAGGGTTTAATCGGTTACAACTCTGTATTCCTGGTATATTCTTCATGGGTGAGGTGATTATATCTAGTATGGGATAGTGAGCCCTAGGTGTGCCCTGACAGTGTTTCATCGGTTACAACTCTGTATTCCTGGTATATGCATCATAGGTGAGGTGATTATATCTAGTATGGGATAGTGAGCCCTAGGTGTGCACTGATAGTGTTTCATCGGTTACAACTTTGTATTCCTGGTATATGCATCATGGGTGAGGTGATTATATCTAGTATGGGATGATGAGTCCTAGGTGTGCACTGACAGTGTTTCATCGGTTACAACTCTGTATTCCTGGTATATGCATCATGGGTGAGGTGATTATATCTAGTATGGGATAGTGAGCCCTAGGTGTGCACTGACAGTGTTTCATCGGTTACAACTCTGTATTCCTGGTATATGCATCATGGGTGAGGTGATTATATCTAGTATGGGATAGTGAGCCCTAGGTGTGCACTGACAGTGTTTCATCGGTTACAACTCTGTATTCCTGGTATATGCATCATGGATGAGGTGATTATATCTAGTATGGGATAGTGAGCCCTAGGTGTGCACTGACAGGGTTTCATCGGTTACAACTCTGTATTCCTGGTGTATGCATCATGGGTGAGGTGATTATATCTAGTAAGGGATAATGCGACCTGGGTGTGCACTGATAGTGTTTCATCGGTTACAACTTTGTATTCCTGGTATATGCATCATGGGTGAGGTGATTATATCTAGTAAGGGATAGTGATCCCTAGGTGTGCACTGACAGTGTTTCATCAGTTACAACTCTGTATTCCTGGTATATGCATCATGGGTGAGGTGCTTATATCTAGTAAGGGATAGTGAGCCCTAGGTGTCCACTGACAGTGTTTCCTCTGTTACAAATCTGTATTCCTGGTATATGCATCATGGGTGAGGTGATTATATCTAGTATGGGATAGTGAGCCCTAGCTGTGCACTGACAGTGTTTCATAAGTTACAACTTTGTATTCCTGGTATATGCATCATGGGTGAGGTGATTATATCTAGTATGGGATAGTGAGCCCTAGCTGTGCACTGACAGTGTTTCATAAGTTACAACTTTGTATTCCTGGTATATGCATCATGGGTGAGGTGATTATATCTAGTATGGGATAGTGAGCCCTAGCTGTGCACTGACAGTGTTTCATAAGTTACAACTTTGTATTCCTGGTATATGCATCATGGGTGAGGTGATTATACCTAGTATGGGATAGTGAGCCCTAGGTTTGCACTAACAGTGTTTCATCGGTTACAACTCTGTATTCCTGGTATATGCATCATGGGTGATGTGATTATATCTAGAATGGGATAGTGAGCCTTAGGTGTGCACTTACAGTGTTTCATCGGTTACAACTCTGCATTCCTGGTATATGCATCATGGGTGAGGTGATTATATCTAGTATGGGATAGTGAGGCCTTGGTGTGCACTGCCAGTGTTTCATTGGTTAAAACTCTGTATTCCGGGTATATGCATCATGGGTGAGGTGAGTATACCTAGTATGGGATAGTGAGCCCTAGGTGTGCACTGACAGTGTTTCATTGGTTGCAACTCTGTATTCCTGGTATATGCATCATGGGTGAGGTGATTATATCTAGTATGGGATAGTGAGCCCTAGGTGTGCACTAACAGTGTTTTGTAGGTTGCAACTCTGTATTCCTGGTATATGCATCATGGGCGAGGTGATTATATCTAGTATGGGATAGTGAGCCCTAGGTGTGCACTGACAGTGTTTCATCGGTTACACCTCTGTATTCCCTGTATATGCATCATGGGTGAGGTGATTATATCTAGTATGGGATAGTGAGCCCTAGGTGTGCACTGACAGTGTTTCATCGGTTACAACTCTGTATTCCAGGTATATGCATCATGGGTGAGGTGATTATATCTAGTAAGGGATAGTGAGCCCTAGGTGTGCACTGGCAGTGTTTCATCAGTTACAACTTTGTATTCCTGGTATATGCATCATGGATGAGGTTATTATATCTAGTGTGGGATTGTGTGCCATAGGTGTGCACTGACAGTGTTTCATTGGTTACAACTCTGAATTCCCTGTATATGCATCATGGGTGAGGTGATTATATCTAGTTTTGGAAAGTGAGCCCTAGGTGTCCACTGACAGTGTTTCCTCTGTTACAAATCTGTATTCCTTGTATATGCATCATGGGTGAGGTGATTATACCTAGTATGGGATAGTGACCCTAGGTGTGCACTGACAGTGTTTCATCGGTTAAAACTCTGTATTCCTGGTATATGCATCATGGGTGAGGTGATTATATCTAGTATGGGATAGTGAGCCCTAGCTGTGCACTGACAGTGTTTCATAAGTTACAACTTTGTATTCCTGGTATATGCATCATGGGTGAGGTGATTATATATAGTATGGGATTGTGAGCCCTAGGTGTGCACTGACAGTGTTTCATCAGTGACAACTCTTTATTCCTGGTATATGCATCATGGGTGCGGTGATTATACCTTGTATGAGATAGTGAGCCCTAGGTTTGCACTAACAGTGTTTCATCGGTTACAACTCTGTATTCCTGGTATATCTATCAAGAGTGAGGTGATTATATCTAGTATGGGAGAGTGAGCCCTAGGTGTGCACTGACAGTGTTTCATTGGTTACAACTCTGTATTCCTGGAATATGCATCATGGATGAGGTGATTATACCTAGTATGGGATAGTGAGCCCTAGGTTTGCACTGACAGTGTTTCATCGGTTACAACTCTGTATTCCTGGTATATGCATCATGGATGAGGTGATTATATCTAGTAAGGGATAGTGAGCCCTAGGTGTGCACTGACAGTGTTTCACCAGTTACAACTCTTTATTCTTGCTATATGCATTATGGATGAGGTGATTATATCTAGTATGGGATAGTGAGCCCTAGGTGTGCACTTACAGTGTTTCATCGGTTACAACTCTGTATTCCTAAAATATGCATCATGGGTGAGGTGATTACACCTAGTATGGGATAGTGAGCCCTAGGTGCACACAGTGTTTAATCGATAACAACTCTGTATTCCTGGTATATGCATCATGGGTGAGGTGATTATATCTAGTATGGAATAGTGAGCCCTAGGTGTGCACTGACAGTGTTTCATCGGTTACAACTCTGTATTCCTGGTATATGCATCATGGGTGAGGTGACTATATCTAGTATGGGATAGTGAGCCCTAGGTGTCCACTGACAGTGTTTCATCGGTGACAACTCTGTATTCCTGGTATATGCATCATGGGTGAGGTGATTATATCTAGTATGGGATAGTGAGCCCTAGGTGTGCACTTACAGTGTTTCATCGGTTACAACTCAGTATTCCTGGTATATGCATCATGGGTGAGGTGATTATATCTAGTATGGGATAGTGAGCCCTAGGTGTGCATTGACAGTGTTTCCTCGGTTACATCTCAGTATTCCTGGTATATGCATCATGGGTGATGTGATGATATCTAGTATGGGATAGTGAGCCCTAGGTGTGCACTTACAGTGTTTCATCGGTTACAACTCTGCATTCCTGGTATATGCATCATGGGTGAGGTGATTATATATAGTATGGGATAGTGAGCCCTAGGTGTGCACTGACAGGGTTTCATCGGTTACAACTCTGTATTCCTGGTATATGCATCATGGATGAGGTGATTATATCTAGTATGGGATAGTGAGCCCTAGGTGTGCACTGACAGTGTTTCATCGGTTACAACTCTGTATTCCTGGTATATGCATCATGGGTGAGGTGATTATATCTAGTATGGGATAGTGAGCCCTAGGTGTGCACTGACAGTGTTTCATTGGTTACAACTCTGTATTCCTGGTATATGCATCATGGGTGAGGTGATTATATCTAGTATGGGATAGTGAGCCCTAGGTGTGCACTGGCAGTGTTTCATCGGTTACAACTCTGTATTCCTGGTATATGCATCATTTGTGAGGTGATTATATCTAGTATGGGATAGTGAGCCCTAGGTGTGCACTGACAGTGTTTCATCGGTTACAACTCTGTATTCCTGGTATATGCATCATGGGTGAGGTGATTATATCTAGTATGGGATAGTGATCCCTAGGTGTGCACTGACAGTGTTTCATCAGTTACAACTCTGTATTCCTGGTATATGCATCATGGGTGAGGTGATTATATCTAGTATGGGATAGTGACCCTAGGTGTGCACTGACAGTGTTTCATCGGTTACAACTCTGTATTCCTGGTATATGCATCATGGGTGAGGTGATTATATCTAGTAAGGGTTAGTGAGCCCTAGGTGTGCACTGACAGTGTTTCGTCGGTTACAACTCTGTATTCCTGGTATATGCATCATGGGTGAGGTGATCATATGTAGTATGGGATAGCGAGCCCTATGTGTGCACTGATAGTGTTTCATTGGTTACAACTCTGTATTCCTGGTATATGCATTATGGGTGAGGTGATTATATCTAGTATGGGGTAGTGAGCCCTAGGTGTGCACTGACAGTGTTTCATCGGTTACAACTCTGTATTCCTGGTATATGCATCATGGGTGAGGTGATCATATCTAGTATGGGATAGTGAGCCCCAGGTGTGCACTGATAGTGTTTCATTGGTTACAACTCTGTATTCCTGGTATATGCATCATGGGTGAGGTGATTATATCTAGTATGGGATAGTGAGCCCTAGGTGTGCACTGACAGTGTTTCATTGGTTACAACTCTGTATTCCTGGTATATGCATCATGGGTGAGGTGATTATATCTAGTATGGGATAGTGAGCCCTAGGTGTGCCCTGACAGTGTTTCATCGGTTACAACTCTGTATTCCTGGTATATGCATCATGGGTGAGGTGATTATATCTAGTATGGGATAGTGAGCCCTAGGTGTGCACTGACAGTGTTTCATTGGTTACAACTCTGTATTCCTGGTATATGCATCATGGGTGAGGTGATTATATCTAGTATGGGATAGTGAGCCCTAGGTGTGCACTGACAGTGTTTCATTGGTTACAACTCTGTATTCCTGGTATATGCATCATGGGTGAGGTGATTATATCTAGTATGGGATAGTGAGCCCTAGGTGTGCACTGACAGTGTTTCATTGGTTACAACTCTGTATTCCTGGTATATGCATCATGGGTGAGGTGATTATATCTAGTATGGGATAGTGAGCCCTAGGTGTGCACTGACAGTGTTTCATCGGTTACACCTCTGTATTCCCTGTATATGCATCATGGGTGAGGTGATTATATCTAGTATGGGATAGTGAGCCCTAGGTGTGCACTGACAGTGTTTCATCGGTTACAACTCTGTATTCCTGGTATATGCATCATGGGTGAGGTGATTATATCAAGTATGGGATAGTGAGCCCTAGGTGTGCACTGACAGTGTTTCATCAGTTACAACTCTGTATTCCTGGTATATGCATCATGGGTGAGGTGATTATATCTAGTATGGTATAGTGAGCCCTAGGTGTGCACTGACAGTGTTTCATCGGTTACAACTCTGTATTCCTGGTATATGCATCATGGGTGAGGTGATTATATCTAGTATGGGATAGTGAGCCCTAGGTGTGCACTGACAGTGTTTCATCGGTTACAACTCTGTATTCCTGGTATATGCATCATGGGTGAGGTGATTATATCTAGTATGGGATAGTGAGCCCTAGGTTTGCACTGACAGTGTTTCATCGGTTACAACTCTGTATTCCTGGTATATGCATCATGGGTGAGGTGATTATATCTAGTATGGGATAGTGAGCCCTAGGTGTGCACTGACAGTGTTTCATTGGTTACAACTCTGTATTCCTGGTATATGCATCATGGGTGAGGTGATTATATCTAGTATGGGATAGTGAGCCCTAGGTGTGCACTGACAGTGTTTCATTGGTTACAACTCTGTACTCCTGGTATGTCTATCAAGAGTGAGGTGATTATATCTAGTATGGGATAGTGAGCCCTAGGTGTGCACTGACAATGTTTCATCGGTTACAACTCTGTATTCCAGGTATATGCATCATGGGTGAGGTGATTATATCTAGTATGGGATAGTGAGCCCTAGGTGTGCACTGACAGTGTTTCATCGGTTACAACTCTGTATTCCTGGTATATGCATCATGGGTGAGGTGATTATATCTAGTATGGGATAGTGAGCCCTGAGTGTGCACTTACAGTGTTTCATCGGTTACAACTCTGTATTCCTGGTATATGCATCATGGGTGAGGTGATTATACCTAGTATGGGATAGTGACCCTAGGTGTGCACTGACAGTGTTTCATCGGTTAAAACTCTGTATTCCTGGTATATGCATCATGGGTGAGGTGATTATATCTAGTATGGGATAGTGAGCCCTAGGTGTGCACTGACAGTCTTTCATCGGTTACAACTCTGTACTTCTGGTATATGCATCATGGGTGAGGTGATTATATATAGTATGGGATTGTGAGCCCTAGGTGTGCACTGACAGTGTTTCATCGGTTACAACTCTGTATTCCCTGTATATGCATCATGAGTGAGGTGATTATACCTAGTATGGGATAGTGAGCCCTAGGTTTGCACTGACAGTGTTTCATCGGTTACAACTCTGTATTCCTGGTATATGCATCATGGGTGAGGTGATTATATCTAGTATGGGATAGTGAGCCCTAGGTGTCCACTGACAGTGTTTCCTCTGTTACAAATCTGTATTCCTGGTATATGCATCATGGGTGAGGTGATTATATCTTGTATGGGATAGTGAGCCCTAGGTGTGCGCTGACAGTGTTTCGTAGGTTACAACTCTGTATTCCTGGTATATGCATCATGGGTGAGGTGATTATATCTAGTATGGGATAGTGAGCCATAGGTGTGCACTGACAGTGTTTCATTGGTTACAACTCTGTACTTCTGGTATATGCATCATGGGTGTGGTGATTATATCTAGTATGGGATTGTGAGCCCTAGGTGTGCACTGACAGTGTTTCATCGGTTACAACTCTGTATTCCTGGTATATGCATCATGGGTGAGGTGATTATATCTAGTATGGGATAGTGAGCCCTAGGTGTCCACTGGCAGTGTTTCATCGGTTACAACTCTGTATTCCTGGTATTTGCATCATGGGTGAGGTGATAATATCTAGTATGGGATAGTGAGCCCTAGGTGTGCACTGACAGTGTTTCATCAGTTACAACTCTGTATTCCTGGTATATGCATCATGGGTGAGGTGATTATACCTAGTATGGGATAGTGAGCCCTAGGTTTGCATTGACAGTGTTTCATCGGTTAAAACTCTGTATTCCTGGTATATGCATCATGAGTGAGGTGATTATATCTAGTATGGGGTAGTGAGCCCTAGGTGTGCACTGACAGTGTTTCATTGGTTACAACTCTGTATTCCTGGTATATGCATCATGGGTGAGGTGATATTATCTAGTAAGGGTTAGTGAGCCCTAGGTGTGCACTGACAGTGTTTCGTCGGTTACAACTCTGTATTCCTGGTATATGCATCATGGGTGAGTTGATTATATCTAGTATGGGATAGTGAGCCCTAGGTGTGCACTGATAGTGTTTCATCGGTTACAACTCTGTATTCCTGGTATATGCATCATGGGTGAGGTGATTATATCTAGTATGGGATAGTGAGCCCTAGGTGTGCACTGACAGTGCTTCATCGGTTACAACTCTGTATTCCTGGTATTTGCATCATGGGTGAGGTGATAATATCTAGTATGGGATAGTGAGCCCTAGGTGTGCACTGACAGTGTTTCATCAGTTACAACTCTGTATTCCTGGTATATGCATCATGGGTGATGTGATTATACCTAGTATGGGATAGTGAGCCCTAGGTTTGCATTGACAGTGTTTCAAAGGTTGCAACTCTGTATTCCTGGTATATGCATCATGGGTGAGGTGATATTATCTAGTAAGGGTTAGTGAGCCCTAGGTGTGCACTGACAGTGTTTCGTCGGTTACAACTCTGTATTCCTGGTATATGCATCATGGGTGAGATGATCATATGTAGTATGGGATAGCGAGCCCTAGGTGTGCACTGATAGTGTTTCATTGGTTACAACTCTGTATTCCTGGTATATGCATTATGGGTGAGGTGATTATATCTAGTATGGGGTAGTGAGCCCTAGGGGTGCACTGACAGTGTTTCATCGGTTACAACTCTGTATTCCTGGTATATGCATCATGGGTGAGGTGATCATATCTAGTATGGGATAGTGAGCCCCAGGTGTGCACTGACAGTATTTCATCGGTTACAACTCTGTATTCCTGGTATATGCATCATGGGTGAGGTGATTATATCTAGTATGGGATAGTGAGCCCTAGGTGTGCACTGACAGTGTTTCATCGGTTACAACTCTGTATTCCTGGTATATGCATCATGGGTGAGGTGACTATATCTAGTATGGGATAGTGAGCCCTAGGTGTGCACTGACAGTGTTTCATCGGTTACAACTCTGTATTCCTGGTATATGCATCATAGGTGAGGTGATTATATCTAGTATGGGATAGTGAGCCCTAGGTGTGCACTGACAGTGTTTCATCGGTTAAAACTCTGTATTCCTGGTATATGCATCATGGGTGAGGTGATTATATCTAGTATGGGATAGTGAGCCCTAGGTGTGCACTGACAGTCTTTCATCGGTTACAACTCTGTACTTCTGGTATATGCATCATGGGTGAGGTGATTATATATAGTATGGGATTGTGAGCCCTAGGTGTGCACTGACAGTGTTTCATCAGTGACAACTCTTTATTCCTGGTATATCTATCAAGAGTGAGGTGATTATATCTAGTATGGGATAGTGAGCCCTAGGTGTGCACTGACAGTGTTTCATTGGTTACAACTCTGTATTCCTGGTATATGCATCATGGCTGATGTGATTATATCTAGTATGGGATAGTGAGCCCTAGGTGTGCCCTGACAGTGTTTCATCGGTTACAACTCTGTATTCCTGGTATATGCATCATGGGTGAGGTGATTATATCTAGTATGGGAGTGTGAGCCCTAGGTGTGCACTGGCAGTGTTTCATCGGGTACAACTCTGTATTCCTGGTATATACATCATGGGTGAGGTGATTATATGTAGTATGGGATAGTGAGCCCTAGGTGTGCACTGACAGTGTTTCATCGGTTACAACTCTGTATTCCTGGTATATGCATCATGGGTGAGGTGATTATATCTAGTATGGGATAGTGAGCCCTAGCTGTGCACTGACAGTGTTTCATCGGTTACAACTCTGTATTCCTGGTATATGCATCATGGGTGAGGTGATTATATCTAGTATGGGATAGTGAGCCCTAGGTGTGCACTGACAGTGTTTCATCGGTTACAACTCTGTATTCCTGGTATATGCATCATGGGTGAGGTGATTATATCTAGTATGGGAGAGTGAGCCCTAGGTGTGCACTGACAGTGTTTCATCGGTTACAACTCTGTATTCCTGGTATATGCATCATGAGTGAGGTGATTATATCTAGTATGGGGTAGTGAGCCCTAGGTGTGCACTGACAGTGTTTCATTGGTTACAACTCTGTATTCCTGGTATATGCATCATGGGTGAGGTGATTATATCTAGTAAGGGTTAGTGAGCCCTAGGTGTGCACTGACAGTGTTTCGTCGGTTACAACTCTGTATTCCTGGTATATGCATCATGGGTGAGATGATCATATGTAGTATGGGATAGTGAGCCCTAGGTTTGCACTGACAGTATTTCATCGGTTACAACTCTGTATTCCTGGTATATGCATCATGGGTGAGGTGATTATATCTAGTATGGGATAGTGAGCCCTAGGTGTGCACTGACAGTGTTTCATCGGTTACAACTCTGTATTCCTGGTATATGCATTATGGGTGAGGTGATTATATCTAGTATGGGGTAGTGAGCCCTAGGGGTGCACTGACAGTGTTTCATCGGTTAAAACTCTGTATTCCTGGTATATGCATCATGGGTGTGGTGATTATATCTAATATGGGATAGTGAGCCCTAGGTTTGCAATGACAGTGTTTCATCGGTTACAACTCTGTATTCCTGGTATATGCATCATGGGTGATGTGATTATATCTAGTATGGAATAGTGAGCCCTAGGTGTGCACTGACAGTGTTTCATCGGTGACAACTCTGTATTCCTGGTATATGCATCATGGGTGAGGTGATTATATCTAGTATGGGATAGTGAGCCCTAGGTGTGCACTTACAGTGTTTCATCAGTTACAACTCTGTATTCCTGGTATATGCATCATGGGTGAGGTGATTATATCTAGTATGGGATAGTGAGCCCTAGGTGTGCACTGACAATGTTTCATCGGTTACAACTCTGTATTCCTGGAATATGCATCATGGATGAGGTGATTATACCTAGTATGGGATAGTGAGCCCTAGGTTTGCAATGACAGTGTTTCATCGGTTACAACTCTGTATTCCTGGTATATGCATCATGGGTGAGGTGATTATATCTAGTATGGGATAGTGAGCCCTGAGTGTGCACTTACAGTGTTTCATCGGTTACAACTCTGTATTCCTGGTATATGCATCATGGGTGAGGTGATTATATCTAGTATGGGATAGTGAGCCCTAGGTGTGCACTGACAGTGTTTCATCGGTTACAACTCTGTATTCCTGGTATATGCATCATGGGTGAGGTGATTATATCTAGTATGGGATAGTGAGCCCTAGGTGTGCACTGACAGTGTTTCATTGGTTACAACTCTGTATTCCTGGTATATGCATCATGGGTGAGGTGATTATATCTAGCATGGGATAGTGAGCCCTAGGTGTGCACTGACAGTGTTTCGTCGGTTACAACTCTGTATTCCTTGTATATGCATCATGGGTGAGGTGATCATATCTAGTATGGGATAGTGAGCCCTAGGTGTGCACTGACAGTGTTTCATTGGTTACAACCCTGTATTCCTGGTATATGCATCATGGTTGAGGTGAATATATCTAGTATGGGATAGTGAGCCTAGGTGTGCACTGACAGTGTTTCATCGGTTACAACTCTGTATTCCTGGTATATGCATCATGGGTGAGGTGATTATATCTAGTATGGGATAGTGAGCCCTAGGTGTGCACTGACAGTGTTTCATCGGTTACAACTCTGTATTCCTGGTATATGCATCATGGGTGAGGTGATTATATCTAGTATGGGATAGTGAGCCCTAGGTGTGCACTGACAGTGTTTCATCGGTTACAACTCTGTATTCCTGGTATATGCATCATGGGTGAGGTGATTATATCTAGTATGGGATAGTGAGCCCTAGGTGTGCACTGACAGTGTTTCATCGGTTACAACTCTGTATTCCTGGTATATGCATCATGGGTGAGGTGATTATATCTAGTATGGGATAGTGAGCCCTAGGTGTGCACTGACAGTGTTTCATCGGTTACAACTCTGTATTCCTGGTATATGCATCATGGGTGAGGTGATTATATCTAGTATGGGATAGTGAGCCCTAGGTGTCCACTGACAGTGTTTCATCGGTGACAACTCTGTATTCCTGGTATATGCATCATGGGTGAGGTGATTATATCTAGTATTGGATAGTGAGCCCTAGGTGTGCACTTACAGTGTTTCATCGGTTACAACTCTGTATTCCTGGTATATGCATCATGGGTGATGTGATTATATCTAGTATGGAATAGTGAGCCCTAGGTGTGCACTGACAGTGTTTCATCGGTGACAACTCTGTATTCCTGGTATATGCATCGTGGGTGAGGTGATTATATCTAGTATGGGATAGTGAGCCCTAGGTGTGCACTGACAGTGTTTCATCGGTTACAACTCTGTATTCCTGGTATATGCATCATGGGTGAGGTGATTATATCTAGTATGGGATAGTGAGCCCTAGGTGTGCACTGACAGTGTTTCATCGGTTACAACTCTGTATTCCTGTATATGCATCATGGGTGAGGTGATTATATCTAGTATGGGATAGTGAGCCCTAGGTGTGCACTGACAGTGTTTCATCGGTTACAACTCTGTATTCCTGGTATATGCATCATGGGTGAGGTGATTATATCTAGTATGGGATAGTGAGCCCTAGGTGTGCACTGACAGTGTTTCATCGGTTACAACTCTGTATTCCTGGTATATGCATCATAGGTGAGGTGATTATATCTAGTATGGGATAGTGAGCCCTAGGTGTGCACTGATAGTGTTTCATTGGTTACAACTCTGTATTCCTGGTATATGCATCATGGGTGAGGTGATTATATCTAGTATGGGATAGTGAGCCCTAGGTGTGCACTGATAGTGTTTCATCGGTTACAACTCTGTATTCCTGGTATATGCATCATGGGTGAGGTGATTATATCTAGTATGGGATAGTGAGCCCTAGGTGTGCAATGCAGTGTTTCATCGGTTACAACTCTGTATTCCTGGTATATGCATCATGGGTGAGGTGATTATATCTAGTATGGGATAGTGAGCCCTAGGTGTGCACTGACAGTGTCTCATCGGTTACAACTCTGTGTTCCTGGTATATGCATCATGGGTGAGATGATTATATCTAGTATGGGATAGTGAGCCCTAGGTGTGCACTGACAGTGTTTCAAAGGTTGCAACTCTGTATTCCTGGTATATGCATCATGGGTGAGGTGATTATATCTAGTATGGGATAGTGAGCCCTAGGTGTGCACTGACAGTGTTTCATCGGTTACAACTCTGTACTCCTGGTATATGCATCATGGGTGAGGTGATTATATCTAGTATGGGATAGTGAGCCCTAGGTGTGCACTGACAGTGTTTCATTGGTTACAACTCTGTATTCCTGGTATATGCATTATGGGTGAGGTGATTATATCTAGTATGGGGTAGTGAGCCCTAGGTGTGCACTGACAGTGTTTCATCGGTTACAACTCTGTATTCCTGGTATATGCATCATGGGTGAGGTGATAATATCTAGTATGGGATAGTGAGCCCTAGGTGTGCACTGACAGTGTTTCATTGGTTACAACTCTGTATTCCTGTATATGCATCATGGGTGAGGTGATTATATCTAGTATGGGATAGTGAGCCCTAGGTGTGCACTGACAGTGTTTCATCGGTTACAACTCTGTATTCCTGGTATATTCTTCATGGGTGAGGTGATTATATCTAGTATGGGATAGTGAGCCCTAGGTGTGCACTGACAGTGTTTCATCGGTTACAACTCTGTATTCCTGGTATATGCATCATGGGTGAGGTGATTATATCTAGTAAGGGATAGTGAGCCCTAGGTGTGCACTGACAGTGTTTCATCGGTTACAACTCTGTATTCCTGGCATATTAATCATGGGTGAGGTAATTATAGCTAGTATGGAATAGTGAGCCCTAGGTGTGCACTGACAGTGTTTCAATGGTTACAATTCTGCATTCCTGGTATATGCATCATGGGTGAGGTGATTATATCTAGTGTGGGATGGTGAGCCATAGGTTTACACTGACATTGTTTCATTGGTTACAACTCTGTATTCCTGGTATATTCTTCATGGGTGAGGTGATTATATCTAGTATGGGATAGTGAGCCCTAGGTGTGCCCTGAC
Organism: Protopterus annectens; assembly: GCF_019279795.1. Classification (NCBI taxonomy): domain Eukaryota; kingdom Metazoa; phylum Chordata; order Ceratodontiformes; family Protopteridae; genus Protopterus; species Protopterus annectens. Next base: position 195,438,890 of record NC_056748.1, on the reverse strand, counting down.
AGTGTTTCATAGGTTACAACTTTGTATTTCTGGTATATGCATCATTTGTGAGGTGATTATATCTAGTATGGGATAGTGAGCCCTAGGTGTGCACTGACAGTGTTTCTTTGGTTACAACTCTGTATTCCTGGTATATGCATCATGGGTGAGGTTATTATATCTAGTATGGGATAGTGAGCCCTAGGTGTCCACTGACAGTGTTTCATCGGTTACAACTCTGTATTCCTGGTATATGCATCATGGGTGAGGTGATTATATCTAGTATGGGATAGTGAGCCCTAGGTGTGCACTTACAGTGTTTCATCGGTTACAACTCTGTATTCCTGGTATATGCATCATGGGTGAGGTGATTATACCTAGTATGGGATAGTGAGCCCTAGGTTTGCACTAACAGTGTTTCATCGGTTACAACTCTGTATTCCTGGTATATGCATCATGGGTGAGGTGATTATATATAGTATGGGATAGTGAGCCCTAGGTTTGCACTGACAGTGTTTCATCGGTTACAACTCTGTATTCCTGGTATATGCATCATGGGTGAGGTGATTATATCTAGTATGGGATAGTGAGCCCTAGGTGTCCACTGACTGTGTTTCACCAGTTACAACTCTTTATTCTTGGTATATGCATTATGGATGAGGTGATTATATCTAGTATGGGGTAGTGAGCCCTAGGTGTGCACTGACAGTGTTTCATCGGTTACAACTCTGTATTCCTGGTATATGCATCATGGGTGAGGTGAATATATCTAGTATGGGATAGTGAGCCCTAGGTGTGCACTGACAGTGTTTCATCGGTTACAACTCTGTATTCCTGGTATATGCATCATGGGTGAGGTGATCATATCTAGTATGGGATAGTGAGCCCCAGGTGTGCACTGATAGTGTTTCATTGGTTACAACTCTGTATTCCTGGTATATGCATTATGGGTGAGGTGATTATATCTAGTATGGGGTAGTGAGCCCTAGGGGTGCACTGACAGTGTTTCATCGGTTACAACTCTGTATTCCTGGTATATGCATCATGGGTGAGGTGATTATATCTAGTATGGGATAGTGAGCCCTAGGTGTGCACTGACAGTGTTTCATTGGTTACAAACCTGTATTCCTGGTATATGCATCATGGTTGAGGTGATTATATCTAGTATGGGATAGTGAGCCTAGGTGTGCACTGACAGTGTTTCATCGGTTACAACTCTGTATTCCTGGTATATGCATCATGGGTGAGGTGATTATATCTAGTATGGGATAGTGAGCCCTAGGTGTGCACTGACAGTGTTTCATCGGTTACAACTCTGTATTCCTGGTATATGCATCATGGGTGAGGTGATTATATCTAGTATGGGATAGTGAGCCCTAGGTGTGCACTGACAGTGTTTCATCAGTTACAACTCTGTATTCCTGGTATATGCATCATGGGTGAGGTGATTATATCTAGTATGGGATAGTGAGCCCTAGGTGTGCACTGACAGTGTTTCATCAGTTACAACTCTGTATTCCTGGTATATGCATCATGGGTGAGGTGATTATATCTAGTATGGGATAGTGAGCCCTAGGTGTGCACTGACAGTGTTCCGTCGGTTACAACTCTGCATTCCTGGTATATGCATCATGGGTGAGGTGATTATATCTAGTATGGGATAGTGAGCCCTAGGTGTGCACTGACAGTGTTTCATCGGTTACAACTCTGTATTCCTGGTATATGCATCATGGGTGAGGTGATTATATCTAGTATGGGATAGTGAGCCCTAGGTGTGCATTGACAGTGTTTCATCGGTTACAACTCTGTATTCCTGGTATATGCATCATGGGTGAGGTGATATTATCTAGTATGGGATAGTGAGCCCTAGGTGTGCACTGACAGTGTTTCATCGGTTACAACTCTGTGTTCCTGGTATATGCATCATGGGTGAGATGATTATATCTAGTATGGGATAGTGAGCCCTAGGTGTGCACTGATAGTGTTTCATTGGTTACAACTCTGTATTCCTGGTATATGCATCATGGGTGAGGTGATTATATCTAGTATGGGATAGTGAGCCCTAGGTGTGCACTGACAGTGTTTCACTGGTTACAACTCTGTACTCCTGGTATATGCATCATGGGTGAGGTGATTATATCTAGTATGGGATAGTGAGCCCTAGGTGTGCACTGACAGTGTTTCATCGGTTACAACTCTGTATTCCTGGTATATGCATCATGGGTGAGGTGATTATATCTAGTAAGGGATAGTGATCCCTAGGTGTGCACTGACAGTGTTTCATCAGTTATAACTCTGTATTCCTGGTATATGCATCATGGGTGAGATGATTATATCTAGTATGGGATAGTGAGCCCTAGGTGTGCACTGACAGTGTTTCATCGGTTACAACTCTGTATTCCTGGTGTATGCATCATGGGTGAGGTGATTATATCTAGTATGGGATAGTGAGCCCTAGGTGTGCACTGACAGTGTTTCATCGGTTACAACTCTGTATTCCTGGTATATGCATCATGGGTGAGGTGATTATATCTAGTATGGGATAGTGAGCCCTAGGTGTGCACTGACAGTGTTTCATCGGTTACAACTCTGTATTCCTGGTATATGCATCATGGGTGAGGTGATTATATCTAGTATGGGATAATGAGCCCTAGGTGTGCACTGACAGTGTTTCATCGGTTACAACTCTGTATTCCTGGTATATGCATCATGAGTGAGGTGATTATATCTAGTATGGGGTAGTGAGCCCTAGGTGTGCACTGACAGTGTTTCATCGGTTACAACTCTGTATTCCTGGTATATGCATCATGGGTGAGGTGATTATATCTAGTATGGGATAGTGAGCCCTAGGTGTGCACTGATAGTGTTTCATTGGTTACAACTCTGTATTCCTGGTATATGCATCATGGGTGAGGTGATTATATCTAGTATGGGATAGTGAGCCCTAGGTGTGCACTGACAGTGTTTCATCGGTTACAACTCTGTATTCCTGGTATATGCATCATGGGTGAGGTGATTATATCTAGTATGGGATAGTGAGTCCTAGGTGTGCACTGACAGTGTTTCATCGGTTACAACTCTGTATTCCTGGTATATGCATCATGGGTGAGGTGATCATATCTAGTATGGGATAGTGAGCCCCAGGTGTGCACTGATAGTGTTTCATCGGTTACAACTCTGTATTCCTGGTATATGCATCATGGGTGAGGTGATTATATCTAGTATGGGATAGTGAGCCCTAGGTGTGCACTGACAGTGCTTCATCGGTTACAACTCTGTATTCCTGGTATTTGCATCATGGGTGAGGTGATAATATCTAGTATGGGATAGTGAGCCCTAGGTGTGCACTGACAGTGTTTCATCAGTTACAACTCTGTATTCCTGGTATATGCATCATGGGTGATGTGATTATATCTAGTATGGGATAGTGGGCCCTAGGTGTGCATTGACAGTGTTTCAAAGGTTACAACTTTGTATTCCTGGTATATGCATCATGGGTGAGGTGTTTATATCTAGTAAGGGATAGTGATCCCTAGGTGTGCACTGACAGTGTTTCATCAGTTACAACTCTGTATTCCTGGTATATGCATCATGGGTGAGGTGCTTATATCTAGTATGGGATAGTGACTCTAGGTGTGCACTGACAGTGTTTCATCGGTTACAACTCTGTATTCCTAGTATATGCATCATGGGTGAGGTGATTATATCTAGTATGGGATAGTGAGCCCTAGGTGTGCACTGACAGTGTTTCATCGGTTACAACTCTGTATTCCTGGTATATACATCATGGGTGAGGTGATTATATCTAGTATGGGATAGTGAGCCCTAGGTGTGCACTGATAGTGTTTAATTGGTTGCAACTCTGTATGCCTGGTATATGCATCATGGGTTAGGTGATTATATCTAGTATGGGATAGTGAGCCCTAATTGTGCACTGACAGTGTTTCATTGGTTACAACTCTGTACTCCTGGTATATGCATCATGGGTGAGGTGATTATATCTAGTATGGGATAGTGAGCCCTAGGTGTGCACTGACAGTGTTTCATTGGTTACAACTCTGTACTCCTGGTATATGCATCATGGGTGAGGTGATTATACCTGGTATGGGATAGTGAGCCCTAGGTGTGCATTGACAGTGTTTCCTCGGTGACAACTCAGTATTCCTGGTATATGCATCATGAGTGATGTGATTATATCTAGTATGGGATAGAGAGCCCTAGGTGTGCACTTACAGTGTTTCATCAGTTACAACTCTGTATTCCTGGTATATGCATCATGGGTGAGGTGATTATATATAGTATGGGAGAGTGAGCCCAAGGTGTGCACTGACAGGGTTTCATCGGTTACAACTCTGTATTCCTGGTATATGCATCATGGATGAGGTGATTATATCTAGTAAGGGATAGTGAGCCCTAGGTGTCCACTGACTGTGTTTCACCAGTTACAACTCTTTATTCTTGGTATATGCATTATGGATGAGGTGATTATATCTAGTATGGGATAGTGAGCCCTAGGTGTGCACTTACAGTGTTTCATCGGTTACAACTCTGTATTCCTGGTATATGCATCATGGGTGAGGTGATTATACCTAGTATGGGATAGTGAGCCCTAGGTGCACACAGACAGTGTTTAATCGATAACAACTCTGTATTCCTGGTATATGCATCATGGGTGATGTGATTATATCTAGTATGGAATAGTGAGCCCTAGGTGTGCACTGACAGTGTTTCATCGGTTACAACTCTGTATTCCTGGTATATGCATCATGGGTGAGGTGACTATATCTAGTATGGGATAGTGAGCCCTAGGTGTCCACTGACAGTGTTTCATCGGTGACAACTCTGTATTCCTGGTATATGCATCATGGGTGAGGTGACTATATCTAGTATGGGATAGTGAGCCCTAGGTGTCCACTGACAGTGTTTCATCGGTGACAACTCTGTATTCCTGGTATATGCATCATGGGCAGGAGCAGCCTTAGGTCAACTGGTGTCCTAGGCAAAAGAGCTCCACGGCGCACCCAACCACACTACCTGGCGCCCCCATCTTAATCTACCTACACCAAATAAATGCTGGAAAAGCTCCCCTAACAGATCATTGCCCTAGGCAGCCGCCTAGTTGGTCTATGCCTTTGGCCGGCTATGATCATGGGTGAGGTGATTATATCTAGTATTGGATCGTGACCACTAGGTGTTCACTGACAGTGTTTCATCGGTGACAACTCTGTATTCCTGGTATATGCATCATTAATGTGGCGATTATATCTAGTATGGGATAGTGAGCCCTAGGTGTGCACTGACAGTGTTTCATTGGTTATAACTCTATATTCCTGTTATATGCATCATTGCTGAGGTGATTATTTCTAGTATGGGATAGTGCGCCCTAGGTGTGCATTGACATTGTTTCATCGGTGACAACTCTGTATTCTTGGTATATGCATCATGGGTGAGGTGATTATACCTAGTATGGGATAGTGAGCCCTAGGTGTGCACTGACAGTGTTTCATAGGTTACAACTTTGTATTTCTGGTATATGCATCATGGGTGAGGTGATTATATCTAGTTTGGGATAGTGAGCCCTAGGTGTGCACTGACAGTGTTTCATAGGTTACAACTTTGTATTTCTGGTATATGCATCATGGGTGAGGTGATTATATCTAGTATGGGATAGTGTGCCCTAGGTGTGCACTGACAGTGTTTCTTTGGTTACAACTCTGTATTCTTGGTATATGCATCATGGGTGAGGTGATTATATATAGTATGGGATAGTGAGCCCTAGGCATCCTCTGACAGTATTTCATCAGTGACAACTCTGTTTTCCTAGAATATGCATCATGGGTGAGGTTATTATATCTAGTATGGGATAGTGAGCCCTAGGTGTCCACTTGCAGTGTTTCCTCTGTTACAACTCTGTATTCTTGGTATATGCATCATGGGAGATGTGATTATATCTAGTATGAGATAGTGAGCCTTAGGTGTGCATTGACAGTGTTTCATCGGTTACAACTCTATTCCTAGTATATGCATCATGGCTGAGATGATTATATCTAGTATGGGATAGTGAGCCCTTGGTGTACACTAACAGAGTTTCATTGGTTACAACTCTGTATTCCTGGTATATGCATCATGGGTGAGGTTATTATATCTAGTATGGGATAGTGATCCCTAGGTGTCCACTGACAGTGTTTCATCAGTTACAACTCTGTATTCTTGGTATATGCATCATGGGTGAGGTGATAATATCTAGTATGGGATTGTGAGCCCTAGGTGTGCACTGACAGGGTTTCCTCGGTTACAACTTTGTATTTCTGGTATATGCATCATGGGTGAGGTGATTATATCTAGTATGGGATAGTGAGCCCTAGGTGTTTACTGACAGTGTTTCGTCGGTTACAACTCTGTATTCATGGTATATGCATCATGGGTGAGGTTATTATACCTAATGTGGGATAGTGAGCCATAGGTGTGCACTGTCAGTGTTTCATTGGTTACAACTCTGTATTCCTGGCATATTAATCATGGGTGAGGTAATTATAGCTAGTATGGAATAGTGAGCCCTAGGTGTGCACTGACAGTGTTTCATAGGTTACAACTTTGTATTTCTGGTATATGCTTCATGGGTGAGGTGATTATATCTAGTATGGGATAGTGAGCCCTAGGTGTGCACTGACAGTGTTTCTTTGGTTACAACTCTGTATTCTTGATATATGCATCATGGGTGAGGTGATTATATCAAATATGGGATAGTGAGTCCTAGGTGTCCTCTGACAGTGTTTCATTGGTGACAACTTTGTATTTCTGGTATATGCATCATGGGTGAGGTGATTATATCTAGTATGGGATAGTGAGCCCTAGGTGTGCACTGACAGTGTTTCTTTGGTTACAACTCTGTATTCCTGGTATATGCATCATGGGTGAGGTTATTATATCTAGTATGGGATAGTGAGCCCTAGGTGTCCACTGACAGTGTTTTCTCTGTTACAACTCTGTATTCCTGGTATTTGCATCATGGGCGAGGTGATTATATCTAGTATGGGATAGTGAGCCCTAGGTGTGCATTGACAGTGTTTCATCGGTTACAACTCTATTCCTAGTATATGCATCATAGGTGAGGTGATTATATCTAGTATGGGATAGTGAGCCCTAAGTGTGCACTGATAGTGTTTCATCGGTTACAATTCTTTATTCCTGGTATATTCATCATAGGTGAGGTGATTATATCTAGCAAGGGATAATGTGACCTGGGTGTGCACTGATAGTGTTTCATCGGTTACAACTCTGTATTCCTGGTATATGCATCATGGGTGAGGTGATTATATCTAGTATGGGATAGTGAGCCCTAGGTGTGCACTGACAGTGTTTCATTGGTTACAACTCTGTATTCATGGTATATGCATCATGGGTGAGGTGATTATATCTAGTATGGGATAGTGAGCCCTAGGTGTGCACTGATAGTGTTTCATCGGTTACAACTCTGTATGCCTGGTATATGCATCATGGGTTAGGTGATAATATCTAGTAAGGCATAGTACGACCTGGGTGTGCAATGATAGTGTTTCATCGGTTAAAACTCTGTATTCCTGGTATATGCATCATGGGTGAGGTGATTATATCTAGTATGGGATAGTGAGCCCTAGGTGTGCACTGACAGTGTTTCATTGGTTACAACTCTGTACTCCTGGTATATGCATCATGGGTGAGGTGATTATATCTAGTATGGGAAAGTGAGCCCTAGGTATGCACTGACAGTGTTTCATTGGTTACAACTCTGTACTTATGGTATATGCATCATGGGTGAGGTGATTATACCTAGTAGGGGATAGTTAGCCCTATGTGTGCACTGACAGTGTTTCATAGGTTACAACTCAGTATTCCTGGTAAATGCATCATGGGTGATGTGATTATACCTAGTATGGGATAGTGAGCCCTAGGTGTGCACTGACAGTGTTTCATCGGTTACAACTCTGTATTCCTGGTATATGCATCATGGGTGAGGTGATTATATCTAGTATGGGATAGTGAGCCCTAGGTGTGCATTGACAGTGTTTCCTCGGTTACAACTCAGTATTCCTGGTATATGCATCATGGGTGATGTGATTATATCTAGTATGGGATAGTGAGCCCTAGGTGTGCACTTACAGTGTTTCATCGGTTACAACTCTGTATTCCTGGTATATGCATCATGGGTGAGGTGATTATATATAGTATGGGATAGTGAGCCCTAGGTGTGCACTGACAGGGTTTCATCGGTTACAACTCTGTATTCCTGGTATATACATCATGGATGAGGTGATTATATCTAGTATGGGATAGTGAGCCCTAGGTGTGCACTGACAGTGTTTCATCGGTTACAACTCTGTATTCCTGGTATATGCATCATAGGTGAGGTGATTATATCTAGTATGGGATAGTGAGCCCTAGGTGTGCACTGATAGTGTTTCATTGGTTACAACTCTGTATTCCTGGTATATGCATCATGGGTGAGGTGATTATATCTAGTAAGGGATAATGCGACCTGGGTGTGCACTGATAGTGTTTCATCGGTTGCAACTCTGTATTCCTGGTATATGCATCATGGGTGAGGTGATTATATCTAGTATGGGATAGTGAGTCCTAGGTGTGCACTGACAGTGTTTCATCGGTTACAACTCTGTATTCCTGGTATATGCATCATAGGTTCATAGGTTCATAGGTTTATACTAGGCTATCTGCCCGAGGGCATTTACAAGCCTAGCCCATAGTTTTGTGGCTTACGCCACCCCTTTAGTATGGGGAACTATACCCATTATTTTGCTGTGCCTCTGTCGAGCAGTGACACTGAGGTAATCCCTGGGGTATATCTGCGATCTCCCATCCATTGGTCAAGATTTCTCTTGAACAAGGCCAGCGAGGTGCTCTGCCTCACATATACCGGGATTTTATTCCACAGCATAGGGAGTCTTTGGGTGATGAATCTATCCCTCCAGCACGTCCTATTAATAGCCGTGTCGAGGTTTAAGTCTCCCGCCCTTGTGGCTCTGACGGATCTAGATTTTTGAGGTGAAGCATATTCATCAAATCTGGGTTTGACATGGCCTTGTATGTTAGGCAAAGGTCACCTCTGAGCAAGCGGTGGCGACTGAATAGAGCTGGAGTTCTTTCAGTCGGGCAGCATAGGACAGATGTTTGAGACCCTTTATCCTTTTGGTGAGGAACTTCTGTGGCCTCTCCAGCTGCTGCAAGTGTCGGGTCAGATACATTCGAATGGGGCATTGTACTCAATCATTGGTCTGATGAGTGATGAGTATAGGGAGACTATGACCTCCCTTGATCTAGATGAGAATCCCTTCATGATAAGGTGGGCAATGTAGAAGGTCTTCCTAACTACTTTAGCTACATGGGTGTCGAATGACAGACTACTATCAACCTGGGTCCCCAGGTCCCTGATAACTTCTTCTGTGCTCAGCGGATTGCCACCTATTTGGTAGCTAGGGGTAACCTTGTTTTTCCCGAAGGGTATGACTATGCATTTTTTGGCATTTAACTTTAGGCCATGGCTCTGGCACCAGTTATCCGTTTCTGTGAGACCCTTCTGAAGGATATCTGTATCAGATGTGTTTTCTACTATGGCGCCCAGTTTGCAGTCATCTGCAAACTTTGTCAGCCATAACCCTCCTGTGTTTGAGGTGATTATATCTAGTAAGGGATAGTGATCCCTAGGTGTGCACTGACAGTGTTTCATCAGTTATAACTCTGTATTCCTGGTAAATGCATCATGGGTGATGTGATTATACCTAGTATGGGATAGTGAGCCCTAGGTGTGCATTGACAGTGTTTCAAAGGTTACAACTCTGTATTCCTGGTATATGCATCATGGGTGAGGTGATTATATCTAGTATGGGATAGTGATCCCTAGGTGTGCACTGACAGTGTTTCATCAGTTACAACTCTGTATTCCTGGTATATGCATCATGGGTGAGGTGATTATATCTAGTATGGGATAGTGACCCTAGGTGTGCACTGACAGTGTTTCATCAGTTACAACTCTGTATTCCTGGTATATGCATCATGGGTGAGGTGATTATATCTAGTAAGGGATAGTGATCCCTAGGTGTGCACTGACAGTGTTTCATCAGTTACAACTCTGTATTCCTGGTATATGCATCATGGGTGAGGTGCTTATATCTAGTATGGGTATAGTGACTCTAGGTGTGCACTGACAGTGTTTCATCGGTTACAACTCTGTATTCCTGGTATATGCATCATGGGTGAGGTGATTATATCTAGTATGGGATAGTGAGCCCTAGGTGTGCACTGACAGTGTTTCATCGGTTACAACTCTGTATTCCTGGTATATGCATCATGGGTGAGGTGATTATATCTAGTATGGGATAGTGAGCCCTAGGTGTGCACTGATAGTGTTTCATCGGTTACAACTCTGTATGCCTGGTATATGCATCATGGGTTAGGTGATTATATCTGGTATGGGATAGTGAGCCCTAGGTGTGCACTGGCAGTGTTTCATTGGTTACAACTCTGCACTCCTGGTATATGCATCATGGGTGAGGTGATTATACCTAGTATGGGATAGTGAGCCCTAGGTGTGCATTGACAGTGTTTCCTCGGTTACAACTCAGTATTCCTGGTATATGCATCATGAGTGATGTGATTATATCTAGTATGGGATAGTGAGCCCTAGGTGTGCACGTACAGTGTTTCATCGGTTACAACTCTGTATTCCTGGTATATGCATCATGGGTGAGGTGATTATATATAGTATGGGAGAGTGAGCCCAAGGTGTGCACTGACAGGGTTTCATCGGTTACAACTCTGTATTCCTGGTATATGCATCATGGATGAGGTGATTATATCTAGTATGGGATAGTGAGCCCTAGGTGTGCACTTACAGTGTTTCATCGGTTACAACTCTGTATTCCTGGTATATGCATCATGGGTGAGGTGATTATATATAGTATGGGAGAGTGAGCCCAAGGTGTGCACTGACAGGATTTCATCGGTTACAACTCTGTATTCCTGGTATATGCATCATGGATGAGGTGATTATATCTAGTATGGGATAGTGAGCCCTAGGTGTGCACTGACAGTGTTTCCTTGGTTACAACTCTGTATTCCTGGTATATGCATCATGGATGAGGTGATTATATCTAGTATGGGATAGTGAGCCCTAGGTGTGCACTTGCAGTGTTTCATCGGTTACAACTCTGTATTCCTGGTATATGCATCATTGGTGAGGTGATTATATATAGTATGGGAGAGTGAGCCCAAGGTGTGCACTGACAGGGTTTCATCGGTTACAACTCTGTATTCCTGGTATATGCATCATAGGTGAGGTGATTATATCTAGTAAGGGATAATGCGACCTGGGTGTGCACTGATAGTGTTTCATCGGTTACAACTCTGTATTCCTGGTATATGCATCATGGGTGAGGTGATTATATCTAGTATGGGATAGTGAGCCCTAGGTGTGCACTGACATTGTTTCATTGGTTACAACTCTGTATTCCTGGTATATGCATCATGGGTGATGTGATTATACCTAGTATGGGATAGTGAGCCCTAGGTGTGCAATGACAGTGTTTCATCGGTTACAACTCTGCATTCCTGGTATATGCATCATGGGTGAGGTGATTATATCTAGTATGGGATAGTGAGCCCTAGGTGTGCACTGACAGTGTTTCATCGGTTACAACTCTGTATTCCTGGTATATGCATCATGGGTGAGGTGATTATATCTAGTATGGGATAGTGAGCCCTAGGTGTGCACTGATAGTGTTTCATCGGTTACAACTCTGTATGCCTGGTATATGCATCATGGGTTAGGTGATTATATCTGGTATGGGATAGTGAGCCCTAGGTGTGCACTGGCAGTGTTTCATTGGTTACAACTCTGCACTCCTGGTATATGCATCATGGGTGAGGTGATTATACCTAGTATGGGATAGTGAGCCCTAGGTGTGCATTGACAGTGTTTCCTCGGTTACAACTCAGTATTCCTGGTATATGCATCATGAGTGATGTGATTATATCTAGTATGGGATAGTGAGCCCTAGGTGTGCACGTACAGTGTTTCATCGGTTACAACTCTGTATTCCTGGTATATGCATCATGGGTGAGGTGATTATATATAGTATGGGAGAGTGAGCCCAAGGTGTGCACTGACAGGGTTTCATCGGTTACAACTCTGTATTCCTGGTATATGCATCATGGATGAGGTGATTATATCTAGTATGGGATAGTGAGCCCTAGGTGTGCACTTACAGTGTTTCATCGGTTACAACTCTGTATTCCTGGTATATGCATCATGGGTGAGGTGATTATATATAGTATGGGAGAGTGAGCCCAAGGTGTGCACTGACAGGATTTCATCGGTTACAACTCTGTATTCCTGGTATATGCATCATGGATGAGGTGATTATATCTAGTATGGGATAGTGAGCCCTAGGTGTGCACTGACAGTGTTTCCTTGGTTACAACTCTGTATTCCTGGTATATGCATCATGGATGAGGTGATTATATCTAGTATGGGATAGTGAGCCCTAGGTGTGCACTTACAGTGTTTCATCGGTTACAACTCTGTATTCCTGGTATATGCATCATTGGTGAGGTGATTATATATAGTATGGGAGAGTGAGCCCAAGGTGTGCACTGACAGGGTTTCATCGGTTACAACTCTGTATTCCTGGTATATGCATCATAGGTGAGGTGATTATATCTAGTAAGGGATAATGCGACCTGGGTGTGCACTGATAGTGTTTCATCGGTTACAACTCTGTATTCCTGGTATATGCATCATGGGTGAGGTGATTATATCTAGTATGGGATAGTGAGCCCTAGGTGTGCACTGACATTGTTTCATTGGTTACAACTCTGTATTCCTGGTATATGCATCATGGGTGATGTGATTATACCTAGTATGGGATAGTGAGCCCTAGGTGTGCAATGACAGTGTTTCATCGGTTACAACTCTGCATTCCTGGTATATGCATCATGGGTGAGGTGATTATATCTAGTATGGGATAGTGAGCCCTAGGTGTGCATTGACAGTGTTTCATCGGTTGCAACTCTATTCCTGGTATATGCATCATGGGTGAGGTGATTATATCTAGTATGGGATAGTGAGCCCTAGGTGTTTACTGACTGTGTTTCATTGGTTACAACTCTGTATTCCTGGTATTTGCATCATGGGTGAGGTGATTATATCTAGTATGGATTAGTGAGCCCTAGGTGTGCACTGACAGTGTTTCATTTTTGACAACTCTGTATTCCTGGTATATGCATCATGGGTGAGATGATTATATCTAGTATGGGATAGTGAGCCTTAAGTGTGCACTGACAGTGTTTCATCAGTTACAACTCTGTATTCCTGGTATATGCATCATCGGTGAGGTGATTATATCTAGTATGGGATAGTGAGCCTAGTGAGCCCTAGGTGTCCACTGACAGTGTTTCTTCGGTTACAACTCTGTATTCCTGGTATATGCATCATTGGTGAGGTGATTATATCTAGTATGGGATAGTGAGCCCTAGGTGTCCACTAACAGTGTTTCTTCGGTTACAACTCTGTTTTCCTGGTATATGCATCATGGGTGAGGTATGAAATGGGGAAGGTAATGATTAGCCTTAACTATACACATCATGCAAGTTGCAACTTACAGCTTCATAATAATCACTAAACATATGGAAAATATTTCTTGCAAGCGATTGTAGTGTTTTATCATAACATTTCCTAACTGATCCCATTAAAGAGATTAAAACTGTGTACTGCTGCATTTAGATAAAATCAATTTTAAGAATTTTTGACAATGGTATTTTATCTGCTTAGCAGAAAATTGTGTAAGTGCACAAGGCCAAACCAAATGACTTATTTCTAATTCAGACATAATCATGTTTTCTATCCTTTAAAGAAGTAGTGATTTCTGCTTTTATTTAAACATTGCATATCCATTTTAATGTTTTTTCCCTTAGTGATGTGTGGCTCGATAGGGTTTTCTGAATTTTACAGAATGCTAACTGTAGTTGAAAGGTAATGTGCATTTAGAATGAGTAAGCTTTTCTGCCTGTGTGGTTGTGACAAAATGGCTTATAGGTTACAGCTGAAATGTGCACAAAATGTGTTTGAGTGGTCCCTATTCTATTTGCCTTCATTACTGCACCAGTGGACTGTTCTAATGACTCTCTCAAGGTATGGCCCCCAAGGTATGAGGCCATTTCCTGAACACAGAGTCTCCTAAGTGTCATGTCTGAACTTCTGGACAGTTCAGTACTGCATGCAGTAGTATGAAAGGCTAACATAAAATACAGAGATAATTATATATGAAACTAGCTTTCATTATTAATAGAAAGTCAGAAAAGTATCACTATTAGCAAGTTGTTATTAGCCTTTTATGGAGGTGGTATATAAACTTTAGCAAGTTAGTAGCTAACGTTTATAAGTCCTATGTGTACAGTCATAAAAGTGGAAAAATGCATGGTGGATACATTTCCTCAAGTATAACAACAGTTAATGCTAGTTATGGGTCCAAGGTCAATGGGGAAATAATACAAAATGGAAAATGTCATCAGGGTATTGTTGGGTTGCAGAAATCAGTGTGTTCCTCAAAGAACCTGAACAAGGTTAACTAAAGCAATTAGAATAGCTATAATATGACATTAAGAATTGTTGAAGAACAAACTTGAGACTCTCCACGACCAAAGTGAACTGTGAAAATTGTATTGTAGTAAGCGCTTTCGCGTATCTCTTGATACGCTTCCTCAGACCATATACATCATGAAAAAAACGTCAGCTTATATAGTAGAACAAGAATCACATTATTCTAACTATTAATCAATTTGCAATTCATTATACAATTATGTAATTAACTTTGAGCACATTTAAAAGCAAAATAATTTTTTGACTTGCTTTTGCGTTCTTAAAGCAGAACTTAAAGAGGCATGATTTAACTTAATTATAACATTCAAATAAAGCCTGATTAAGAACATTCATTATCAGGAACATTCATTATTAAAAGGCTTGCTTTACAAATATTTAAAATCTGTTAATTTCAAAACAGAAACTGAATTAAATAAACAAGCTGTCAAAATAATGTAAGCCTGTATATATATATAAATGCCTTTCTATACATACTGTGTAACATAAAAATTCATTACTTTAAGCACCTTAAAAAACTAAATATAGCTAAGTGCTTTTAATTTTCATATATTTATATGAAGATTAAATGTTAACATATCTTGATGCATAACTGGTGACATTCTATGGTGCTATAGGTATATATAATAACTTTGAAAACCTTGAGCTGAAACAAGTATTTAATACACAAATAATAAATATGTGTTTATGTAATAGCTTTAAAACCTTGAGCTGTACCAAATATTTAAATATACAAATGATAAACAAATGTCTAAAACCATACACATAATGAATTGAGATCCTGCTGAACTTAGAATCTATTGATGTATATGTAATATAATACAAAATATTTCATGGCGTATATGTAGTATCCAAAATATATAAATAAATTTATTCTCAGTAAAAAACATACTAATATTTATTTAACCTTTATACTAAATTTTAATAAATGGATGAATAATAATAATAAAAAAATTTTTTTAAGGTAAAGACTTTTTTAAAATACATGTTTAATCTAACTGTTTATCTACGTGTGTTCAGAAAGGACCTTATCGAGACATACATGTTCAGACCAGGAGAATAATGCCCCTTTAGCCTGAAAATCCATTTCATCTCCTTTAATTCCAAGAGATTAATATAATCCCCTCCTCTAACATTAGGTTCTACTAGCTGCAAAACTCTAAACACAAAAGATTGTTTAGGGTAAAGTAGAACATGCTTTGCTAGTGCATTTAACTCATTATTATTCTTAATGTCATACTGGTGATTATATATTCTGTTCTTTAATTTCCTCTTGGTTAGTCCTATGTAGAAAGCAGAACACTGTTCACAAGTAGCTAGGTATATTAAACCTGAAGAATCACAGGTGGCTCTAAACCTTGGTTTAAATAAATATGGCATCTCTGAATGTAGAAAATCCTGTTCCTTAGTAATGTATTTACAGTAATTACAATGATTACATGGATATGTGCCTGCTGAATTCTCTTGTCCTAAGGTCTCTGTCTTACTATTCCCTGTTCTATCACAGAGTAGTCTTTTCAAATTTTTATTATTTCTGTATACAAATTGTGGGGTTTTCCCTACCAACTTTGATGTATCTTCATCTGTTAGTAATACTTTCCAGTTGCTAGTCACTATTTTTCTAATGTTTGAACTGTCATTTGTATATGTTGTGACAAAAGTAACTCTTTCTTTCATATTATCAGACTCCTTTTTATTATAGTAAGAGGAGGAGCTTTTATATTTGATCTCTACTTCAGGAGTAATTTCTTCACCTAAGACTTGTTTCCTGACTGATTTTACTAAATCATATCCATATCCTCTATCTAGGAATATCTTTTCCATATTGTCCGCCTCCTTTAATAAATCTGATTTATCTGTACAAATTTTACATAACCTAACAAACTGGCTTTTTATAATACCCTTAAACACATGACGTGGGTGCATACTGTCATATCTTAAAATTGTATTTTTCCAACACTTTTTTCTGTATAATGTGGATGTTAATTTGCCTTCTCTTATGTCTAAGCAGACATCTAGAAAGTTCACTGAGTCAAATGAGACTTCAGCTGTGAACTTAAGAAAATTGGTAGTGGTCTCTAGATATTCTTTAAACAAAAGGAATTCTTCAATCGAACCATCCCATATGATTAGGATGTTGTCTACAAAACGTTTGTAGACTAAAATCTTACTGAAAAGTGGATGTGAGAAAACATATTCCTTTTCCCAGTGATACATCACTAGGTTCGCATATGTGTTTGCACAAGGGGTGCCCATAGCTACTCCCGACCTTTGTAGGTATAGGCAACCCTTGAATGCAAACACATTATTACTGAGTACTATGTCAAGGAGGTGACAAATCAAAATTTCTTGATTCCTATCTACTGATGGAAAAAATTGTAACACTTCCCTTATTGCTTGTATCCCTTCCTCATTTGGGATGGAAGTAAAAAGGCTTTGTACATCCATGGTAACCAGCAGGTGTTGACCTCTTACAAACTTAGTCTCTAGTGAATTCAAACGATCTAAAAATTGGTATGTATCTTTAAGAATACTTATAAAAGATGAAGACAACTCAGGAACAGTTGGATGGTGGAGTTAGAAACTGCTCGTGCGACAGGACAGTGAATTAAATCTTGTTTAATAAAAAATGAATAAAATGTAAAATATAACTGATGTACAATTCTAACAATAGCTGTTACAGGTTAAGCGCTTTCGGCTGTTACCCAGCCTTCTTCAGAACAATTCCAGTGTATTCCCATAAAGCATTTATAACAAAGTAGCAGCAGGTTAATTGAATAATTGAAGAAAAAAACGCCAAAATTTTTAAAGTCACAAAAAACACTTTCAGTATAGAAACCTTGTTTCAACGATAAAATAGATAACATTTGTAAAACTGAAACAAACATTAACCAAGAACTAAAAACTAGAACTTCCTGAAGAGAAGTATAGACTGGTACTACTGTAAATGTATTCATATATAATATGATATTTTAAAAATTGAATTAGACAATAAAAATATACATGTAAAATATAAAATATAAACCAGTGTAGTTTTTTTCTCTCTAATAAGTGCATCCATATACATTATGCTATAATTGACAGTTGTCATATATGGTGTAATGGCTACATGATCGCGAATTTTTTTCCAAGGCCAAAAAAGGTTTGATGCTGATATAGTCATTAAGCCCCGGGGGTCTCGTAGCATCTGTTATAATCTGCCATTTACTCTCACATAAGGATAATCTCATTTTCCAGTCCCCTCCAAAAGGTACTGTCTCCACTTGGTCTATAATGGAGAATAGGAACTTGTGATCTTTTCCTTTCTCCGAAATGTGTCTGTATAATGCATTTTTAGGATCCTGTTTACCTATTTTATACATGTGTTCATATATACGTCTATTGAACTGCCTCTCCGTTTTGCCTATGTAATGTGCATTGCATAAGGTACATATTGCCAGGTAGACTACCTGTTTGGTTCTACAATTACCTTTCCTACTGGTAATAGTAGTGTGGCATATGTCATTCAATTTAATGATATTATTCAAATTAATGTATTGACATTGTTTGCAGTTGCCACATCTTACCGTACCTTTTTGGTTCTCGTGTGTGGTCTTGTTGTGTGCTCCTCTTTCTAAAAGATGTTTCATGTTGGGTGCAGTTTTGTAAACAATTCTTGGTTTGCTCCCCAAGGTCTCTTCCATACCCATAGCCAACAGATTCCTCCAAATCCTTTCTAAAATGTCCTTAACAATGTGGGAATCTGGTGTGTACATAAGGATGCACACCCTACCCATCGAATCTATGTGTCGTCCCCCTTCTCGCTGCTCCGAGATGTAGTGACCTGATAGAGGTTTGTAGATGTTACCCCATCCGTCTTGTACATATCTGATTGTCTCATAAACCAAACCTTCTGGATAGGCTCTACTCAAAAACATTCCTTTGATGATGTTTAATTCCTTTTCCAAGATTGATTGGTTAGATGACATTCTTGCTGCATGGATGGTTTGTCCTTTGATCACGTTCTTAAATACATGAGGGGGATGATTGCTACTGTAGTGGACATAGTCATTAGAAAACGTGGGCTTCCTATATATACTTGAAGTGAAGCCATCAGAATCGTGACTTAACCAAACATCCAAAAAGGAGATTCCTATGTGACTGTATTGGTGGGTAAATTTGAGGAACTCAACAGTATGATTCAGATAAGTCATGAATTCTGATAGTCTGTCCTCGGATGATTTCCACAAAATGAAGATGTCATCCAGATATCTCACATATAATCCAATGTCATGAAAAAAGGTACTCTTAAACACATGTTCTTGTTCCCACTCAGCCATGACCAAGTTCGCAAATATGGGAGCACAAGCTGCTCCCATAGCTACTCCCTTGGTCTGTTTGAAATATTCTCCTAGAAACGAGATATAGTTGTAATCCAGTACAATTGACATCATGTCACATATAAGGCTGACTTTTTCCCATGAGAACTCTGAGTAACGGGTGAGGCTTCTTTCAAAGTATTCCAACCCTTCTGTCTTGGGGATACATGAAAAAAGATCAATGACGTCCACTGTTAGAAAAATCAAATCAGGGTTCCAATAATCATGGGTGAGTGTACCTAAAAATTTCCAAGAATCCTTGATGATGTGAGGTATGTTGTTGTATACATTCTTACACCATCTATCTATCAGTTTCCCGATGTTATATGTTTTGGACCTAGATCCTGACACAATGGGTCTGAAGGGAGGTTGTGCAATAGATTTATGTAACTTGGGAATCCCAATCATCTTAGCTAACACAGGATGATCTACTTTAATATAGGAATATGTGTCATTAGATATCCTATTGTCTATAAGATATTCCTCAATTATAAGATCGATCCTCTTATGGCCAATGTTGACCTGATTTAGTGAGATGCTTTCATAATTGCCTGAGTTATGTAAGATGTTGTGGATTTCATGATGGTATAAATCAGTTGGAAATATCACAGCTCCCCCTCCCTTGTCGGGTTTCATAACCCTAATGTCCCTATTCTTCATTATGTCCAGTAGACTTTTTCTTTCCTTACATGTGAGATTATCGGTAAGTTGGTCCCTTTGACTTCGCATACTAAGGTGCGTCCAATAAATGTCATTACACACTGACTGTTCAAAATTTTGAATATGTGGGTTGGGGAGTGGTATGAATGTACTTTTTTTGTTCAGGTCAGTTCCTGCTATCCCTTTAGTCCCTGTTGTTACCTCTTTATTCTTATCAAAAGTTAACGCTAAATTCAACTTCCTGCAGTATTTTTTGACCTCTTTGATGGTGTCAAGTATTCCCCATCTTCTCATGGGAATAAATTTCATACCTTTTCCCAACAGTTTGGCACAAGTGTGGTCTATCTCGATGTTAGAATAATTGTATACCTTAAATCCTTCACATGTAGTGATCCTAGGTGTTATGGTTTTCCCTAGTACGTTGGAACAATTTAAATTCGGATCATTGGGATCTATTCCTAAACAAATGTTCATCTCAGTCATAGTGGGTGTCAGTTCCATCATCAAGCTTGGACTGTTGGATACAATAATATCAACCTGTTTTATGTTCTGTGCCACTGTTTTTGAACTTTCCAAGATGGAAAATACCTTCCCCCCTGAAAATTTTCTTCCCTAAATGGGTTCTTGGATTCATTCCTTCTGGGGTGTTGTTGCTTCTGACCTTCTATCCCTCTGTTATTTGGCCAAATGTATGCCCTGTTGTTGTTATATGCTTCAATATCCCTTTGCATTTTCTTGTTTTTTCTGTCAACTATATTATGCACATTTTTGTCTGCAAAATCAAATTGCTTCAAATACAAATCCTTAAAACATACAATGTCTTTGTGATTAATAATAAATTGATCCATGCGCTCTAACTCTTCTGATAATACACTCAGTTTAACATCTTGGTGTTTAATAAGTAGCTTTATATATTCAAAACCAAACTTATCAAATAACCCATCAAAATCATTCATAACCTCAATAGAGTAACTTATACCTAAGGGTAATTTAAAAAATCTGAGGCCTTTCGGCACAATATTCAACTTCAAACAATTAGATAGGTAACTACTATCAACTTTGATATTTTTAAAATTCATTAATTTTTTGCCGATCATGTAGCCATTACACCATATATGACAACTGTCAATTATAGCATAATGTATATGGATGCACTTATTAGAGAGAAAAAAACTACACTGGTTTATATTTTATATTTTACATGTATATTTTTATTGTCTAATTCAATTTTTAAAATATCATATTATATATGAATACATTTACAGTAGTACCAGTCTATACTTCTCTTCAGGAAGTTCTAGTTTTTAGTTCTTGGTTAATGTTTGTTTCAGTTTTACAAATGTTATCTATTTTATCGTTGAAATAAGGTTTCTATACTGAAAGTGTTTTTTGTGACTTTAAAAATTTTGGCGTTTTTTTCTTCAATTATTCAATTAACCTGCTGCTACTTTGTTATAAATGCTTTATGGGAATACACTGGAATTGTTCTGAAGAAGGCTGGGTAACAGCCGAAAGCGCTTAACCTGTAACAGCTATTGTTAGAATTGTACATCAGTTATATTTTACATTTTATTCCTTTAAGAATACTTGGTATAGCAGTAACTAATGGTTTCAATGTGTTTTCCAGGTATACTGATATGTTCTCAGTCATCCATTTTTCACTAGACACAATAGGACGCATCGGTGGTGGAAGCACTCCTTTGTGCATTTTGGGTAGACCTTTTATGCTTGGAACTACTGGGAATTCATTCAAGAAAAAATCATACAAGTTTTTAGATAACTGGTGGCACATAAGTAAATCATACAAATCATCTTTAATAGCTCTAATTATTATATTCAAACTGTCTTGATTAATTAGTAAATAAGTACTGTCATCGTTTAACATTTCTAGCATCAAAGCTTGGTAATTCTTAGTATCAAACAGTGCTAAACCTCCCCCCCTTGTCCACAGGTCTCAGCGTTATAGTTAAGTCGTTTAGCAGTTTATCAAGAGAAGATTTGACTTCACTAGTCATGTTAAAAAAGGCACATTTCTTTTTCTTACTGAGAAAGTAATTATAAAAATCTTGCTCGCAAATTCTCACAAAGGAGTCTATATGCCCTGGCAAGGGCGGTGTAAAAGAACTTCTCTTTTTGTGAATGTAAAAGTCTGGGTTATTTTCTTTTTTATATGTTGACGCTTTCGAGTTAAAATACAGTTTCAGGGCAGTAGAACGCCCAAACATGCGTAAGTCAATAAGAACCTCTGAGAGTACACTTCCCTGTGAGGGAACAAAAGACAGCCCTTTGTTTAATAAATCTTTGTCATGAGCAGTCAGGACGTACCTGGATAAATTGAAGAAGAGAGGTTCTATGGTTTCTGCCTCCTTCTCTGGTATGTGCCATTTTCCCCTGAGTATTTCCTTTTCCTTGTCTCCCAGCTGCCCAGTCTTTCTCGCGTAAAAGAAGGTTTCCTTATAGGGAGCGGTAAAAAAGGAGGGTTATCATGTAAATGATGTTTTCGTATAGCTCCCAAATTCTTCTGTGGCTGATGAACGACTCGATTAGCTTCCTGGTTAGGTAAAGGAGTGGAGGTAAAAGTGGTGGTAACCATCATCACTGGCAACTCTGGGGGCGTGGTAAAAGCTTCAACTGAAACATCATCATGAGTGGCAGGCAGAGCAGCTGTGGCTGTTTGACCAATGGGAGCTGACGAAATATGAGTATAGTCAAGTGGCGCCTGGTTTTGAAGATGGTTCTCTCTATGCAAATGAGGGTCAGTTCTCCTCGACCACACAAAGACCTCTCCGGTAGAGAAATCCTTGAAATCGCGTTGAAGTTTTTTTAATTTAATTTGTTGGAGTCTTGTAACATAAGCATTGACTTGGCTGTAAACAATGTCAAGCTTTTTTAAACAAAAATCCTCTGTAAACCTATCTCTGAATTCCTTGTTGAGAGTATTAACTTGCTGCAACAATTCATTCTCAAGCGGACCAAAGTAGTCAATCAGCAACTGTATATATTTATAGCTGGCTTCTAGATTAATTTCTCGCCATCTTTTCAGGAGTGTGGGATGACTGTCACCATAGGAAGGCATGCACAAGATGCGCATACCTCGTGGAATCAGTTTATAGTGTAAACACGCCTCCATGTGTTTATGTTGCCACATTAATCGTTGAAGTTTATAAAGGTCATTCTCTAGTACTTTAAGTTTAGTGTAAAAGGTTTCTAAATTATCAATAGGAACTTCCGTGGAATTGGGAACAGGAACATTTAAATCCAGAGCCAATAAAGGATTAAACTTACAGGTAGTGATAGCAGTCCATTGTTGTTCATTAGACAGAATCCTCGGTTCTGGGTTGAAGTCCAGCTCCACATCTGAATTTGCCATGTCGTGTGCTGTAGTGATCCCAATAAAATAAAATGGAACAGCAAAGAAAAAACGATCCACTGCAGCTAAGGAGTCTCCAGTAAAAAGTTGATTGTAAAGTTGAAGAACAAACTTGAGACTCTCCACGACCAAAGTGAACTGTGAAAATTGTATTGTAGTAAGCGCTTTCGCGTATCTCCTGATACGCT
Organism: Protopterus annectens; assembly: GCF_019279795.1. Lineage (NCBI taxonomy): Eukaryota > Metazoa > Chordata > Ceratodontiformes > Protopteridae > Protopterus > Protopterus annectens. The sequence goes on along the minus strand of NC_056748.1, from coordinate 195,415,688 downwards.
TCCTCAGACCATATACATCATGAAAAAAACTTCAGCTTATATAGTAGAACAAGAATCACATTATTCTAACGATTATTCAATTTGCAATTCATTATACAATTATGTAATTAACTTTGAGCACATTTAAAAGCAAAATAATTTTTTGACTTGCTTTTGCGTTCTTAAAGCAGAACTTAAAGAGGCATGATTTAACTTATTTATAACATTCAAATAAAGCCTGATTAAGAACATTCATTATCAGGAACATTCATTATTAAAAGGCTTGTTTTACAAATATTTAAAATCTGTTAAGTTCAAAACAGAAACTGAATTAAATAAACAAGCTGTCAAAATAATGTAAGCCTGTATATATATAAATGCCTTTCTATACATACTGTGTAACATAAAAATTCATTACTTTAAGCACCTTAAAAAACTAAATATAGCTAAGTGCTTTTAATTTTCATATATTTATATGAAGATTAAATGTTAACATATCTTGATGCATAACTGGTGACATTCTATGGTGCTATAGGTATATATAATAACTTCGAAAACCTTGAGCTGAAACAAGTATTTAATACACAAATAATAAATATGTGTTTATGTAATAGCTTTAAAACCTCTGTTTTCCTGGTATATGCATCATGGGTGAGGTATGAAATGGGGAAGGTAATGATTAGCCTTAACTATACACATCATACAAGTTGCAACTTACAGCTTCATAATAATCACTAAACATATGGAAAATATTTCTTGCAAGCGATTGTGGTGTTTTATCATAACATTTCCTAACTGATCCCATTAAAGAGATTAAAACTGTGTACTGCTGCATTTAGATAAAATCAATTTTAAAAATTTTTGACAATGGTATTTTATCTGCTTAGCAGAAAATTGTGTAAGCGCACAAGGCTAAACCAAATGACTTAATTCTAATTCAGACATAATCATGTTTTCTATCCTTTAAAGAAGTAGTGATTTCTGCTTTTATTTAAACATTGCATATCCATTTTAATGTTTTTTCCCTTAGTGATGTGTGGCTCGATAGGGTTTTCTGAATTTTACAGAATGCTAACTGTAGTTGAAAGGTCATGTACATTTAGAATGAGTAAGCTTTTCTGCCTGTGTGGTTGTGATAAAATGGCTTATAGGTTACAGATGAAATGTGCACAAAATGTGTTTGAGTGGTCCCTATTCTATTTGCCTTCATTACTGCACCAGTGGACTGTTCTAATTACTCTCTCAAGGTATGGCCCCCAAGGTATGAGGCCATTTCCTGAACACAGAGTCCCCTAAGTGTCATGTCTGAACTTCTGGACAGTTCAGTACTGCATGCAGTAGTATGAAAGGCTAACATAAAATACAGAGATAATTATATATGAAACTAGCTTTCATTATTAATAGAAAGTCAGAAAAGTATCACTATTATCAAGTTGTTATTAGCCTTTTATGGAGGTGGTATATAAACTTTAGCAAGTTAGTAGCTAACTTTTATAAGTCCTATGTGTACAGTCATAAAAGTGGAAAAATGCATGGTGGATATATTTCCTCAAGTATAACAACAGTTAATGCTAGTTATGGGTCCAATGTCAATGGGGAAATAATACAAAATGGAAAATGTCATCAGGGTATTGTTGGATTGCAGAAATCAGTGTGTTCCTCAAAGAACCTGAACAAGGTTAACTAAAGCAATTAGAATAGCTATAATATGACATTAAGAATGCTAATGATAGACACTGAAAGAAAAAGATTCATACGTCTACTGCTAGAAAAAAATACCCTTTCTGAAAACAAAGGAGAGGAATCATAGAGGATAAACCGATATGCACAAAAACATTTCACATGAGGGAACATCAGGATAATAGGTTTGCCAAAATCTTCTTCAGACAGTTGACTGTATAAAAAACACCAAAATGAATATTGTGCTGCACTTAGAACCTCCATATCATGCTGCACTTTGAACCTCCATATCATTGCTGTACTTAGAACCTCCATATCATGCTGTACTTAGAACCTCCTTATCATGCTGTACTTAGAACCTCTATATCATGCTGCACTTAGAACCTCCATATGGTGCTGCACTTAGAACCTCAATGCACAGCAAGCTTTGAAGCTCATGGCATCCTTCATTTGAAACATACTCATAGATGAACAGGCCTGTCAGTAGCTGCGTCATTCAAGAAACATGCTAATCTGAAACAATGAAGAATTTGCTTGATGTCATTTGAACAGGGGACTAATTGTTATATATTATTCCCTTCATTTCTGCTGCATAAGTGATGAGGCCATTACCTGAAGACAGAGTCCATTAAATATCATGTCTGGACTTCTGGAGAGTTCAGTACTTCACACACTATTATGAAAAGCTAAAATGAAAGACAGAGACATGCCATGAGAGAGAGAGAGAGAGAGAGAGATATGAGCTTGCTGATAGGAAACTATGTAATTTCCTTATGTGACTGTGATGCTGCCAGCCTAGTTAGCTGGAATTTTATAAATAATTCTATGTTATTTGTAAATATTGCTACATTTTATACAGACCTGCATGTTGTGTACTGAGCTTCAAGAATGTAACCACAGTGTACCCTACTGGAAAAGAACAGAAATGTATATAAACTATATACCTGTGCAAATGTATGTTCTAATAGTAGAAGCTGGAACATACCGAGTTAACTTGCAAAACTTCAAGAAAATAAGTTGAAATTAAAAGTGTTTTATGGTGTGCTATAAAAGGTAGTTTCAGTGAAGCAAGCAGACACAATGCCTAGAGATAGCAGATTCTTTCTACTGACTTGGAGAGAAGTAATTACTAGGTCTATTAATTGTTTTATGACTTCAATTTCTGAGCAAACATCTGAGAGATATTATTTTTCACAGAGAAATGTTACATTTGTTGAGTTTCTGTTAGCCTGGGAACTGAAGGCAGGTGACAAAGAGTGATATCATCAAAGCTAACCCAGCAGTAATGCTGATTATTAATTTAAGAACTCTCTCAGAGACTTCAACATCAGTCCATCTCATCCAGGAATTTCATCACAGTGACTGATGTACTCTTGGTTGTGAAATGGAAATCTATTTTTGTTATTTAGCCATACAAATAGTTCATTAATGCCTAATCTAAGTATACACTGAGTGAACATGATCTGTATTCAGGAAGATCCCTACCACATTATTTGTGCTTTCTAGTCACACAGAATGATTGCATGAAGTGTACATGTAGTCTACACTTTGTAGTAAACTTTATGACGTATTTAAGGCTGTAAGAAAATCAGTACAAAACTAAAATTAGGAGGAAGAAGGTATGAGTTATACTAGTGTTGTCTGTTCACTCAGAATGGTGTACACTTAGTGTGCACTTAGTGTAGTCATTAATGAATCCCAGGGTATGTCTTTTTTTAGTGGCTGCAATTCTAAATAATAGCTTGTTTGCTAACAAAATTCTGACATGTTTTCAACTATAATCATTACATTAGACTGGCCTACTACAGCCAGTTCACCTAAAGACATCCTGGTTATGCTTTGCAACCTTGTATCACTCCACACTGACTTTGACTGCTGAGGCTTAGTCTGTTTCATTGCATAATTGTAAGAAATGTGATTTGATTTGTTTGAGGGCATTTGTGATACTTCTTATTAAGAGCTAGGGTTTTTTGACATCTGACTGCTTTTTGTTTTTTGCACATATGAATCTTTTTGTATCAGAAGTAAATTGATATTTTTTACAGCAGGGCCAAGTTTTATCTTTTAATTTAAGGAGTGATTAGTGACTTGCTTATTTTGGTGTTTTAAGTGCCAGCTGTCTCATGGAAAGTAATTATCTTGTAATTGCTACTCAGGATTAACACAAATTAGTATTGTGGACTAGTCAAAAGATGGCAGGAGCATGTTTAGTTTTATAATGTCATTTTGTATTTTAGATGGAAGTTAATTTTACTAGGAAGTAGTTCAAAACAAGAGACATTGGCTATGAATGAGATATGACAGTGATCACTTGAAATAGAGTGTTTTATGTTTTAGATGAGAAGGTGTAGCAGGAAGTGTTAATCAGCACTGAGATTGAGTCTGGTTATTTCATGAAGAGTTGAATGAGGTCAGATTGAGCAAGGATTGAGCAAGGATTTAATGTAGGTTCGGGAACTTTATACTATAATTTTCTATTGTGATAATGGGTTTGCTTTTTGGGATACAATTTATATTTAGTTTAATTCAGTTAATATATTTGCCTTTGTTGGACGGAGAGAGATAGGTAATGGCAATGCAGATTTATCACACGTTTTCATTTGGGGTATGGTTAACATTAACTAGTGTAGGTTATAATCATTAGTCATTTTTGACTGGTGGTGATTGTCTGCTTAAGAGTGGATGTTTACATAAGAACGCAGTGCCTCTCACTTTTTTATATTCTGGTCTGGAATTGATAAACTCATTATGTATAGTCTATGAAGAAGAGGTTTAAGGACTGAGTATCTTTTATTCAGGATTCTCTTATTGTTAGCATGTCTAAGATAATGGGACTCGAAGAAGGCATCAATTTGCTCTAATTTTGTCTTTAATGATTATAATTCTTATTCAATAAATGATTAGAGGTGTTATATTACAAATTGATATTAGAGGCATGGGGCATGAATTTTGTTGGGTATTACTACTTAGTAGCAGTTGGAGTAACATTGAGTATAGGAGGAATATTTGCTTTGATTTTGTGATATTTTGTTTGATATGGTGATTACAAGAATATTTTTGGTAAAAGTAGATGAACAAGGTGTATTCTGGAATATTTGTTTTTTGTTATATGATGGTGGAGTAGGTATATAAGACTTTTTTTCTTGTGTAAGATGATAAGGTACAGAAATAGAAGGATCATCTTTATATGAATGGAACTTGTACAGTTTGCTTTAGTATGGTGGGAGTCAAGTTGTAAAAGTATTAACAGTGGTATTATAAATGGATGATTTAACATCTTTATAGTCTATGCATAATACAAAAGGTAGTTATGAATTATATTTGATGTTGTTATTGGGCTTATTTTAGTAATAGTTTAGTTTGCATTTTAAGTTAAAGTTGTACTTTGCTGTAGTGATAGATGCTCAAGGAGTCTATGTGTTGTTTCTTTAAAAGAGTAGGATAAAGGGGTGTGGCAGCAAAGAAGTTCAAAGTGCAGAGAGGAGCAGAACTGCCAGGGGAATGGGAGTTCTGTGCAAAGGGAGATAACTCCATCATTATTTACAGACAATCAGTATGTGCATGCAAAGTCCTGCAAGACAGAAAGGAACATAGCTCAAACGTGTGAACCGCAACTGAGTACAATGGTATTAACATGTCCACTCCAGCAGTTTGAAAATGTCTATAAAATCACCACTCAGTTAAAAGTGTATTTATGTAAGTAGCATCACGTACTAAAAGTCATTTTCTGAAATGTCCACTCTGACAGCACTTAGTCCAGATAATAAAAGCAAAAAATGCATAGACAAGTAGCACATCAGGTGACACTAGCAAAGCAGTTACAGTATCAAACCATGACCGAGGACAGAAATATGCTGATGTATGTATTTATAGTTTTAGCCGTCTGGCAATACAAATAAGTAAGGGGCAACAATTATAACTGGATATTAGTCTATACCCAAAGATGCAACTTTTCCGAGTCAACATTAATGTTGTGTTTCTAGCACAGGGAGGATGGTTCAACAAGAGTGGGAACCACAGTCAAGACTGTGTCCTGTAGGTAAGAGATTTTAAGCCCAATAAACCTTGTCAGAACAATTAAAAATGAAAATACAGATGGAAAAGCAACATCTTAATATTTAAAGTTAACAATTTTTAATCCTTGTTGTACCAGGTCAAAACAAAAAATAAAATGAAGAGCTACACAAAGTCTGAATACTAATGTGAAACATATGTTAGGCTATTTTGTGGTGTCATGTTTTGTTAACATTTATTGACACAGAATGAAAAAAATAGAAGGATAAAAGAAAAAAAAAAGAAAATAAACATCACTGATATACCTTAACATTAGAAAGAATACTGATTGATAGTTTTGTTTTGGCTGCAATAATATATGCATCAGTAGATATAAGAAATATAAATCAGATTAGTGCCCTACCAATCACAGATATGTGAAACTTGAGAAATATGACAATTGAATGCTAATGAAAATGTACTAGGACTCCACACAGCTTTTCTTGACTACAAATTAAAAGTATTATTATTTGTGGCTGCAGGGCTCCTTACACTATCTATCATCTGCTGCTGTGCTTTTCCATGTTGATTGGTATTGCACTGCAGAGATGTGAGCTAGGGAACACTGCTTATGCACCTAGATCAGGACAATAAACCAGTTAAATGAATAGTGAAAAAAATGGCTGGGGACTCTGGGGAACCATTCAAGCCAAATTCAAATGATTAGTAGTACTTGTAAAGCTAATAGACCCACTAACTCTCACATTAATGGAAATCAGTCAGTCCATCCATGCATGTACAAGCCTGAAAAAAGAAAGAAAAAGAGAGAATGAATCAAAGGAAAAATAGAGGGAATATAGAACCACAGCATAGGTAGACATAAAGTACAACTGAGTACAAAAATATTCATATCTCCACAAAAGTAATTTGTAAATGTATGTAAAAACACAACTTAGTTACTTAGCAAGTATACTTAAACAAATAGTATTACACACTAATTATTAAATTAGGTAAAGCAAGGCAGTTACTCTGTCAAACTGCAACCATAAACATAATTGCACCCGCGGTGGTGGTGCTGCGGTAGCGTTGTTGCCTCACAGTAAGACGTTGTCTGGTTCGATTCTCAGCTAGAGCGTCTTCTTCGTGGAGACATGCATGAATGGGTGTACCTTCGCTGAAGGTTGTGCATCAGGGCTGGTAACTCGGCATGTAAAAATCAACTACCAATCATTAGAGGACTGGAATTCTGCTGTGGCGACCCATAACCGGGAAAAGCCGAAAGACACAACAACAACAATGTATTTATGGTTTTAAACAGGTGGCAACAGAAATAAACAAGGGACAACAATTTTAAATTGGTATTAGTCCTTACATAGCTCTTAGGGGTGGGATGATGGCAAAATGGTTAAGGTTTTTACCTTGCAGACACAAGGTGCAAGTTTGTATTCTCACATGAGGTAATTGGCTAGGCTTAAAAAAATGGCCCACAAGGGCAGTTAGCCTAGTACTAATCTATGAACCTATGAACATGAAAATGCATGAATTCCTGTTTAGGAACACTGTTTACTTCCTGGGAAAGGGATGGCACACTAGCAAATGTGACACCTGCCACTTGTCTAGGCAGCATCATATGGGTTGGTGTCTTCAATTCTTATTGTAATAGCATTGCACAGACTGCCTCGTTTAATCTTACACTTTATATTGTTAAGCTTTGAAGCTCAACTGAGACTGGCAGTTGGTATCCTGATATAATGATGACTTCTTTCTGCATCTGTTTGAGACATACCTCAGCTTGTGTACATGAGCAGAGTACAATGTTATTTTTAATAATAGTCTGAAATTTTTTACACATTGTGATGTCTCACTGGACTGCCACCAGTTAATCTGATATCCCTTACTATCCTGGGTCAGTAACTAAGGAGCTTCAATCCTCACTACTGACTCCAATGTGAATCTGTCACTTAATCAGGAGTAATATTTCACATTGTTCCCATAACAGCACAACAGAACACACTCAATAATCTGTGACTGGGCTATATACTTCTGCCCATCTCTATTGTAACTCCTTATTACACACTTCAGAGCAATGTGTCCCAGTTTAAGACCTCTGATACACTCACACTGAAAGTAAATTTAAATCACACACATCCAAACACTTCTGAGAAATCCTGACACTGATTTCCAGCTGTGTCCCTTGCCCAAAATAATACTGTAATGCTGCCACCAATCTGAGTGTCTTCATGCCCTTCTAAAGGGGTGTGCATTTATAAAAATGAAATATTAAAATAAATGATAGCTATGACCAGAGCAGCCAGGCCTTTGAGAGTTTCTGGGTGGTATCAAACAGGTATAAACACTCTCTAATCTCTAAAGAAAAACACTGATTTCTAGCCACAATGTAAAGTAATTAAAAACATTTGATAATAAGTAAAATGATTATAAGAATGCAAATCAATAATTTTTAATAAACACCAGAATTCAATCACCATAAATGTAAAATTAAACTGCAGGATAGAAGTCCATCATTCTAGAAAAACTCTATGTAAATAACAAAACTTCCCAATCTAACTAGAGAATACTGCCTCTGTTCTAATCTAAAGCATAACAGCAAGGTAAAGGCAGGCTTGCAGTTTTTGGTGAGTTCTCTTTTCTTTGGGTATCACTGCACAGCACTGTAACTGACTGCAACTCTTTACAAACTGCTCAGTACTTGACTAACTGCACAGTTTAACAGTCTCAGCTGTCTTATTTAAAAAAATAAATAAAAGTCAGCTGTTGGAAAAAAAAATATTTTTCCTGTCAATCAGCTGTTCAAATAAACACCTAGCAATCAGGAACATTCTAATGACATCACCTACTGTTCAACTGATTCTCCACAATATTTTAGAATGTCCCTCACAAACATGCTCAATTAGAAATGTATCAAAACACTGATAGTTTCTTTAAATATTCTGTTTAAACAGGAAAATACTCAACATTTCAAAAATCATTTATATTTCATAAATAGATATTCTGGCATACAATGCAAGTTAATCTGAAAATATACACAAATCTCCTGCCACACATGCTAACACAGATGACAGTGTTTTCAGTTTTTTCACATTTCTCCTCCCTTATGACTCAAACGTGATTTTAAAGTGTCTATTGAAAACCAATGCTTGGAAAAATTGTGTTTGTCTGGAAATATCAACCTATTCCTCTCCTTGGCAATCCATTTGCACTGGTATTGTTAACCTTACTGCAGCATTCTCCTTTTGAAGAAACTTGGCTGAGCACAACCCCCACCCATAATTTGAAGCATCTACCTGCAGAATAAATTCTTTATTGTAATCTGGGGTGGCTAACACAGGGGGTCCTCCCAAAATCTCTTTTAGTTTTTGGAATGCCTGTTCACAATCTGTGGTCCACACTACCTTGTTCAGATTTATTCTTCATGGTTAGGTCTGTAAGGGGTGTGGCTATGGTACTGTATTTGGGAACAAATTTCTTATAGTACCTTATTGTACCTAGAAATGCTCTCCCTTGTTTCTTAGTAACAGGAACCAACAACGTTTGAATAGCTTCCACCTTGACAGATCCTAGCGTATTTGTACCACTCCTCACTCTGTGTCCTAAGTAAATGACCTTTGCCATACCCACTTGACACTTGCTGTGTTTAATGGTTAACCTTGCTCTAATTAACCTATCCAAGACCTCCCTCACATGTTGGACTGCAAATGTGCATAGCATAGTCTTCAATGTAGAGTTTAACCTCTCCACAAGACTATTAGTCTGGGGATAGTGGGAAGTGATCCCCATAGCACTTCCACAGACAAGACAACAGGTCTGATATGAAGTTGGCACCTTGGTCAGTCAGTATTTCCCAGGGAAAGCCTATACTGCTGAAGATTGTGAGCATAACACTTGCCACCTTTTCTACATCAATATCATCTGCAAAAGGGATATTAGGAACTTTAGCTAGAAGTGGCAGATGGTAGGCTCTAGGCTCTACCAACTGCCACACTATCCCACCTTCCATCCCTCCCTTAGGAGTCCAGTTTCTATACAACAAACCTTCATTCTCTGCTTCAGTATACCCTTCCAAAGGAATATCAGGGACCATAACTATAAGCGGCAGACAGTAGGCTCTAAGCTCTACCAACTGCCGTACTACCTCACCTTCCTGCCCTCTTTTAGGAGTCCGCTCTTTATACAGTGAACCTTTGTTCCCATATACAGGCTTCCTCTTCCTTGAGCCTCAAGTGCTTCCTTAACTATCTCCCTGAAGATTTGTACTGTAGGGTCTGTAAGTTGAGCCTGTCTCAACTGTACATTTGTGACTCTCCCACGCTCTCCATTCACAGGAAGCCTAGTATCTTTCATCAGCTGTACATCACTGTCACTATGACTACTATCACTCATCTCGATCCTTGCAGTCACCATGTCCAAGGTAACAGCAGTACCTACCAGCATCTGTGGCTCACTTTCAGACTTATTGCTACAGGATAGCTCCTTCTCTGAAACAACCATCACATTATTCCCAGCTTCAGGTATGAGATCTGTCTGGTTCTCTCCCAAATTACTGGACCTGCATGCCTGTCTCCCAGCCTGACTATGTGTCACTGTATGCACACAAGGCACTGCATCATCACAGTCATTCCCTATCAGGACATATGTAGGAATATTCTCAGACACAAGCACATCTTCTGCAGGAAGCCTAGTCATGTCTTACAGCTGTGCCTCTCTGTCACTCTGGGTACCACCACTCACCTTCGTCCTCACAGTCACTGCGTTCAAGGGAACATCAGCACCTCCCAGCAGCTGTGGCTCACATTCAGACATACTGTTACCCTAGCACCTTTTCTGAAACAGCCACTACACCAGTCCCAGCTTCAGGTATGAGACTTTTCTGGATCTCTCCCAGACTACCAGACTTACATGCCTTTCTCCAAGCCTGACTGCATGTCACTGCATGTGCACAGGGTATTGCATCAACAAAGTCATTCCCTATCAGGACATCTGCCGGAATATCCTTGAACACACCTACTTGCTTGTTTCCTCTTCCACACTCCCAGTTAAGATAAACCCTAGCCAAAGGTATTTGAAATGGGGTCCCCCGTAAAGCTCTAGCTGGTGTGGACTGCCCAAGCAAGTACTGCTCTTCTGTAACTACTGCAGGCTTCACAATGGTTATATCAGAAGTTGTGTCCCTCTTAGCAGTTACCTGTTTACCATCTACTAAGATAGGGTATAAATTTTGGTGGTAATTTGGCACCCCGGTTCTTTCTAAACAACTTCACATTTTTCTAACTATCTCAACAACCAAGTAAAACAGATAGAACTCCTTAGCCTCAGATGAAAGTTATCAGCTAGGTGAATAAAATGCTGCAGGACAGTATGTGTGTAACTTGAGTGGTTGCTGAGATATTGTAAGTTGTTTACAAAATATTGCAAACATAATAGTTACTGTGTTCATTGTGACTTATAAAATTCTGTTTAATATCTAGAACCTAAAGGATACTACCACTATAAAAATAGTTTGTGCTGAAGGGTTTTCCATTTATATTTCTTTCATAACCACTATGGTTCCAGGGATCTGAACATTTGTGTGATATTTGAGGACATCATTTGATTCTGTGAAAAGGCTTAGGCTTTGCCCATTGGAAGTTGGAGTGCAAACTTGCTGAGCTCCAGTGGAGTGAATGAGTTAAACAGTCTGTTAAAACACTTATTTACATTTCACAATTAGACATGCTGGCATACAATGTAAGTTAATCTGAAAATATACACAAATTTCCTGCCAGACATGCTAACACAGATTACAGTGTTTTCAGTTTCTTTGTACAAGTCATTCAAGACAGTGACATGCTTGCTACTGAAGGATCTAAACTGCAATCCTAAATTCTTATTTAGCCTTGTTTCATATGTAAGCACTATGATGGCTGTCCTTGCAGGCCATTTTAATCCTAGTCATTTCCCCTTTTTGTGCACAAAATAACCTATCACATTTGGTTATAGATTGCCCTTACCTATCCCACTGGTGATAATTCCCATAATGGGAATAACTGGGATCATACCATAGCTAGTTTGAGGGGACCGATGCATGGGATAAAGCATTAAGGAACTGCCTCTGTCCATTAGTAGTACAGTGGGCAGTCCTGGACACTGGCGTCTGGTGACTTCAAATCAAAGGGGAGCTGCAGGAGACAGCTGGATGGGTGGGGCCAAAGGGAAGGGGTGTGGCCAACTAGAAAGTGGTGGAGCTATGCTAAAAACTGCAAAATCTGGGACTTAAATTAAATATGCTGACCTGGGTGCCACTGCCAAACTGTCATTTTGAGAGTCTAATCAAGACAAAATGAATTGTAGAAGAAAAAAAATTATTTCAATGCATTGGCTACATGACAGCTTACTTAATATCTAGATGTAAACAAAAAGGTTGCGAGGCATGAAAAAATACATTACTTTTTAAATACATTACTGGAATGCCAGTCAAAATCAAGTATAAAAACAACAAGCACTACTCAACTCAAACCACTTCTCCTTGCCCTGCAGTTCTAATTATAATTTATATTCAGCTTTACAAAAGTATCAAGTAATATGCTGAAAGTAGCAGTACTCCCACTTATAAAAATGTTTCTTAGCCAAAAAAACCTGCTGCCTGACAACAACTATCTACTTGTTTCATGGAGAAAACATGGTCAAGGTAAAAAATTAACAGCAAGCAAGAAACAAGCTCAAGATAAAATTGCTTAAAGGATTACTGCATAGGTTATGGACCACACATGATAGATTGGCATTCTGTTTAGTTTACGGGTAAAGCCTGCAAAGATAACTGCAAGTCTCCAGCAAATGTAATGAACTTCTGAAAATACTGTAATCCTGCCCTTTATTACAAATACTGTTATATGCATTTCAGTACCTAAGGCTTATACACTATCAAGTTATGTAAATATTCTCTGCATGGCAACAACAAAAAGGCTTTCAATGTTGGTAATTCTTTAACAGTATGCTTATTAAAGCTTACTTGCATCTTACAGTCTCAGACAAGCTTACCTGATGGTCATTAAAGCATTGATACTTAAACGCAGAGCAACAGGCACTGCAAAGACATGCATTTTCTGAATAAGAAGTATAAATCAACAGTATAAAAATATGACAGAAAACCAGAATATTCTGCAAAATCAAGGACAGATGAAAAGCCACTGTAGTATTTGTGTCTACCTTGGATGGGGGGATACTTTGTACACTTACACTGCATAAGTGTTCCTTGCCTTGCTTGGACACATCCAAAGTCACTATGTGGGGGAGTGGGGTGTAACAAGTATGTCACAATTTGAAATGTCTGTGGCTGACAGTGATGGCCCTGACACATTTGTCATACCTCTCAGCCTCAAAGCAAGAAATCTGGACAAAGCCATAAACAGAAGTGGGACAAAGGCCCATAAAAAAGGACAAGTTTTAAATATTGCTCTTATAAACTTAGAAAGATAATAGAATAGTAGGTCTTGCATTAGTATGCATTTTCTGAGGGGTATAAAATCTGAAACTCAAATGTCTCTCATTATTTTCTAACTTGAATATTTAATGATTTGCTACTAATTTGCCAGAAAACCACAATTTTATGAAAAATGGACCAAAAATGTGATGTGAAAATATGAACTAGCCACACAATATAGCTGGGAACTTGTCAAAGAATGGACAATTTTTGATATTAGTACTGTTTACTTGAGCAGCTGACAAAATTTGAGAATCTACATGCATTTCTGAAATTAAAAGTAATCTATAACTCTGATCATTACAATTATTTATTAATTGTAAACCCTCCACATTTTCTTCCATATTTGCCATTTTGCGGAGGGATTATTAGGGGGAGAGCAACATTATGAGTCAAAATCAGGGACAGTTGAGAGATTTGTATATACCTAATTCTATAAAGTAATTTGTTTGCATGTTCTTTTCGTCCTCTTAACGCAGAAAATCTGGACAAGGCCAAATATATTGGGGGAACATGCAAACAGTACTAAAAATTGCTCTTGTATAAACTTAGTCAGTTGACATAACAACAAGTCTTGCTTTAGCATGCATTTCCTAAAGAGTGTGAAGTCTGAAACTCAATGTCTGGCATTATTTAGTGACTTCATTCCTAAATGATTTGCCAGAAAACCACAAATTGTATGAGGAACAAACCAAAAATAAGAAGCAAAAATCTATTAAGTCTGCAAAAATCTGGACAGTTAGGAGGTATAGTTCAGCTGGGACTGTCTGAGTTTGCCACCCTTCCCCCCTCACAAATCATGGTCAAATGGGGTCTTCCCCCCTGCAGCTATTCCAATGTCTCATTAATTGGCTATTTCGCCCCATTTACCATAAACACTGTAATGTGCATACTGTTTTACTTCTACTATGATTTGGATTTCATTTAAATGTTTTATTTTACATTTTACAGCATGAACACTAATAGACATCTGCTAAACAAAGCAATGCAGTCTCACAATGAAAATAGACTTATCATTACAACTTCTCTGGCCTTGAAACTCACATTCATTGAAACAGCATTGAAACCCACATTCAAAGAAAATACATCTAGTCAGTGGCAGATGAAGATTAACTTTGGGCCATTTTCAAATCATAGGACCCTTGCACAGGAAACATACATGTGTTCTTTCATACACCTTCCTGATTGTATTAAATTATATTCCTCGTATAATACAGTATAGCTGTAAGAGGGCATTTTAAATTTATTGTTTTGTACATTTTTCCAGTACACAATGAAACAAAATGCATCCACTAATAATGACAAAACTGCCCTGTTCAGAACATTTCCATCATAAAAGTCGACTCAAACTTCTACAATCTACCAGTGTCTGTAAATATGCACAATCTCTGCAGAAGTAAAAGTCATCTAAATAATTCCACATTAAAGAAATCTGTAACTAAAGAAGAGGTTGCTGCTAGCAAACAAACTTAATATTTCATTGTTTCATCTACAAATAAAGTGCCTGTTGCAGTTGAATATATTGCCTATGTTACAATAAAAAAATGATAAGCTAGTAATATTGAAACAGGGAATGGATGGCAAACCGATAACAGGTTCATCGTTACTAGGTATCTCCACCAAACAGGACATTCTCAGGACTGCAGCATCCACCCCCTTTAAAAGTACAACACAGTACCGTATCAGCAATCCATCTATATACTGTGGGAGTAGAACCCGCAGCCTTCTGCATCAAAAGCGAGTACACTACCTGGTGTGCTATTAACAATACAAGCAGACTCAGCAGCATTAAACTTCTCTTCAAGCTCTCAGCTCCTTGTAAAATCCACTCAACACTCAATTATAGCTCTCAATTTGAAGCACAAGAAATCTGGAAAAAGTCAAAATTTATTGGGGGGGGGCAAAAGCTGAAAAACTAGGGACACATTTTAAACATTGCTTGTATAATCTTGGAAAGTTGCTAGAATAAAATGCTGTTACCACCATGCATTTCACTGCCAAGTCTTGAACTTGGACATTGTGCACTACAGTCAGAGCAACATACCACTATGCCAAATCAGTTGTTTCTTGAAAGACAGGTAGACTGAAACTTAAATGGCTATCATTTACTGAATTCAGTTGTCACCATAGCTCTAAGCCTCTTAGCACAAAACACCAAGGCAAAGCCAATAATGGGGGAATACAGCTCCCAAATATATTCAGTGAATTCAGTTCTTACCATAGCTCTCAACCTCTTAGCACAAAGAAACCTGGACAAAGCCAATAATGGGGGAATACAGCCCCAAAAATAGGGACACATTTCAAATATTGATCTTATAAACAGAAATTGCTACAATAAAAGGTTTTGTGTTACCATGCACTTTCTGAAGAATATGAAGCCTGTAATTCAAATGCCTGTCATTATTCAAAATCCAAAAAAATTTCACAAATGGTGGTGGATAGGGAATTCAAGTTCATGATACATGGTCCCAAGGTATAGGGTTTGAGTCTATCTAAGCACCAGGTATATTTAGCTGGGGTGTTTTACACACACACACACACACACACACACACACACACACACACACACACACACACACACACTGCTACAATGTTTGTTCAACAGTAGTAGAATCCAAAATCAACCTCCACATTCAAGTCTGTCTGTTCCACAGTAAAGCCCATGAGAGGAAGTTCTTCCCTTATGTGAGAGCAGGCTGGGTAGCAGCCTGCAGATGTTGCAGTTTGATTCCCTTCCAGTCTATGCAGTTGTAACTGCATAGACTTCTGGATCTCTGCTGCAAAATGCTGTCATCCTAATCCAGACTGCTGGTGAGACAGTCTGGATTCTGTGTGCATGAAACTAATAGTGTGCACATGCTCTGGGACTGCAGTCCAGATCAGGAAATGCTGCAAGTGCTTGTTCCGGGACTCACATTTGTTTTTTACTTTCATTTTCTTTTTTACTTTAATTTTCTTTTCTTTTTTTAGCTGGGGGGCTGCAGTCCTGCAGCCGAACAGCACAAGCTGCCCCTGGTCCTGGAGTAAATTTTCTGTTTCCCATCCATAAATCTAAGTTGTGCTTAAATATTGACGGGAATGAACTTTTTTTATGCGGAAGGGGAGTCTGTTCCAGAGCAATGGTATCCTCTGTGAGAGATACACCTCTCCCTTCAAACCATTCTGTTCATATTGCAGAAGAGGTTTAGATCCCTAGACTGAGTGTTTATGATGCAATTTGGCTTGCTGATGTGCAATAAATCCATCAGTATTGGATCAGAGGATGTCTTGTATGCCAAATACAGGTTACTTCTTAGCAGTCTGCTGTATACCGAGCATAGTGACAGAGGTTTGAGTCGGTCCATATTGGACACGTCCTTTAAGCCTTATATCCATTTAGTAAGCTATATCTGTGGTTGATCCAGTTGTTGTGTAAGTCTGGACAGATACATGCCAAAGGCAGCATTATATTCAAGACTGGCCTAGTGATGGCTCAGTAAATGGGGACAATAACATCTCATGATCTAGACACAATCCCTCTGTTTATAAGGTGTGCAATACAGAATAACTTTCTTACATTAGGTCACTGTCCACATAGGTTTTCAAATTCTGAACAATAGGGTCAACTCTTAGGGGCACATTGCCAATGTGGTAGTCACCTGGGGTAGATGCCTTTGCTAAGAATATGATAATGCATTTTTTGGCATTTAGTTTCAATTTATGATTTCAGCACCGGTTATTTATTTGGGACAAACCTTCCTGCAGGATGCTAAAGTTATTTGGGGATTCAAAGAATCCTTTTTTTTTGCAGTCATCAAAAAATGTAGCCAGAGCCCTTCGGTATTGGCTTTTACTTCAGAAAAGTTTATGCCAAATAGGAAAGGTCCCAGCACAGAATCCTGGGGACCTCCACTCATGACTAATCTCTGTGGAGGTAACTTCCCCAGTTTTGATCCCCTGCATCATATCTGTGAGCTAGTTGGCAATCCAGGGGGTGACATAGGAATTTATCCCCAGTGTATTTAACATTTCTACTATTCCTGATTAGGGATTGTTTCAAAAACTTTGTTGGCCTGTACCTTTTCGTCTTCATCTATTGCTTTGGTGACCCTTTCAAAAAAATCTACTATGTTGAGTAAGCATGACCTGCCCTTCATGAATCCAAACTGAGATGGGGATAGTGTTTGGAGGTTCCCTATGTCTTGACTGATTAGTTCCATGATAAGTCTGTCCATGGCTTTATGTGTGAGGCTAGTCAGACTTATGGGTCTGTAATCCGGTCTGCGATTTATTTGGAATTTAGCCTGAGGCTTAGATAATGCTGAACTAAGAGATTCTGATTTTTACTTGTTCAACAGCTACTAAATCTTGTAGATTTACTCAGATTTTGGGATTTGTTTGCTGTAATTGAGCATGATGTTCTCTTGATTAATATTAAATTCTAATCGTAATGTTTCTGTCCAAGTATCAATATAATTCATATCCTTATTTAAGTTGTCAAAATCCTCTGCTTTGGTAAAGAATATAACAGTTTCACCTGTTATAATGTACATAGATAGGCAAAAGTGGTTGTTTCTAGATAAAGACAAAAAAAATGGGATATTAAATAACACTGGTCTCAGCACTGAGCTGTAAGGAACAGATTTCTATGTCTATGTTTATGTCACTTTGTCGAATCACAAATCATTGAATGCCTATTCATCGAACATCTATTCATCAGAGCTACTAATCATTAAACTGAGTTTTCAGTGAAATTTTCCCGATGGCAAGCCAATGGTAGTCCACCCTAGCAACTGTGAGCAAAACCATAAAACTTAACACCTACCCAGGTAGGGGGATACACCCCCCACATCCTCCAACTATCCTCCAACTAAATATGCCAGCTCCAAGATCAGACTACAGTGGGGAAATGGGAAAATTGCAGATGGTATACACGAGGAACAATTTCGCTGAAAACTCATTTTGACGATTAGTAGATTCAATGACTAGGTGTTCAATGAATAGTCGTTCACTGATTTGTGATTTGACAAAGTGATATAGACCCATAACAAACATCCATAGACAGATTTTCACATTTGAGTGTATGGTATAGCTGCAATGTTTTTGACTTTCTTGTTATTAACCATGTTGCTATCTACCTCTTTGTGACTGGATTGAATTTACAGTGTCTGAGACTGCCAATAATTCTAAAGTGTTAATTTGAGTAGACTGTTATAGTCAACCCCAGGTATATGTCAGTTAAGCAATAACTGATGAGTGGGTCTGGTATATTGAAGATTTACTCATGGTTGTCATTATTTGATCATGAGGGTGAAGCCCGAGTAATTAAATAAAGCTAATCGTGGGTAAATCTTCACTATACCCATACTCACAAGTCAGTAATTGCTATTATACAATGACATTATTTAAGAAAGAAATTATTTACTTTTTTTTAAATTATGTATTTGTATAATGATGCCATGGTGTTCCTTCAAGTTGTTTCTGTATTCTTCTCCTTTTTCGATGTACTGCACATGCGTATGGACCTTACATTCCCATGCTTACACCGTACATTAGTGTTTTGTTAAGCAAGCAACAGAGAAAATAAGATGTCCATCGCTTTTTTTTTTTTTTTGAAAAAAAGAAAAAAATATACTTTAAAATATGGGCAGTTTAGAGGCATGAGAGAGACAGGGCAAAAATACAAGGAAATTCAGGTCCGTTTCTTTAGTTTTGCAGAATGTACCTGATTTTCTTTGTATTTTCTCTGCCCTTCATATGTACCTCTCTACATCTTACGTCAAGAAATGTGCAAAGCCTTAAATAAGGGTGGCAAAGGTCCCTGTTGCAAATGTCGCTCTTATAAACTTCCATGGCATATACTAATAGAAGAAAGTCAGGCTGTACATTTTTCTATTGGTACACGATCAATTTTACAACAGGCATGCTAGCTCGGCTAACCAATCAGTGTGCATGTTTTTGAATACTAATGAGCTACCATTGAATAATTACTGATATACCTACATCTAAAGCATGTCGCATTCATAAACATTGATCGTGCTTTTCAGAGTCGGACTATTATGTAGAATACAATGTCAAGTTAAATTAACAATTGTTGGTGTCCATTTCCCATATTTTTGGCATCAGTCAGTTCCAAGCTGTTGGAGGACCTAATTTTGAAAAAACCTTTTCACCTGTAACTTTGGTCAAATGTGACCATTCAAGTGTTTTTCTTTACTAATACTATTAATTATTAATACTATTAATTATAAATAGTATTGTCAATTTCTTCCTCTCACAAAAAATAAAATAATCTGTCATTTAAAAGTAGTAGGTCAATAAATTCTGATTCAAATTGATAACAGGACATTTTTTTCTAGTATGCAACCAGTTAATTAACAACTCCCTAAAAAAATCTGAGTTCTTTCCAAGGAGAATTACCAACTGCTTTAGAAAGTCACAGAGTTTTACAATATTCATCCTGGGTCTATTTATGATCCAATATTACATAATGTTTTGATGCTTCTAATGTACAATATCATAGCAATTACTGCATTTTCTACTTGAATTAAACCTGTTAGTAACATGACTCTCACTGCAGAAGATAAAGTCTTAATGAGAGAGTATTTTACGCATCCTAATGTAGTCATATCTGATGAGGCCCATGATTCTGTGATAATGTAATCATGAGTTTCCATGAATTCAAGCACTGAAGCTTATCTCTCAAGCTGTGGGTATTTGTCATACTTCTCAACCTCTTAGAACAAGCAATCTTGGTAAAGCCATAAATAAAAGTGGGATAAAGGCCCAGAAACATGGATTTTTTTTTAAATATTGTTCTTATAAACTTAGAAAATTGATAGAATTACAGGTTTTGCATTAACATGAATTAAGGGTATGAAGTCTGTAACTGAAATGTCTGTTATTATTTTATAACATAAATCCTTAGTGATTTGCCTTTAGTTTGCCAGAAAACCACATTTTTATGAAAACAGACCAAAAATAATGAGGTAAAACTCTGGACATTCTGAGAAAATCTGTACAGTTGAGTGGTATAGATTTGTGTAGTACATATTCAAATAGCTGTTAGAAATTTCACCTATTGGTATTATCGTGAGAATGGTTCATTTTCCATTTTTTAATTCCTCTGTAACACATATACACCTGTCAGTAAATTAACTTCCTGAATGACAGGTAAAATCATCCCATGTTATGACAAGTGAAATGCTATTGTCAGTGCAATGACTATTAAACCAGTCACTAGAAAACATAGCCTTAGAAATCTCATAGCTGTCTGCTATAGGTGAGGGCAAGATTTTCCTGTAAATTAGATGAATATTAAGTTGACAGCACAAGGTTGTAATCTTCTAAGCATACTTGTTTCCTTTTGTTAACCTGGATTTCCTTAAGGTCATTCACACCAGCATGAATTGTACACAGAGAATACTTTCATTTATCACTCAGAAACCTGTGTGACTATTTCAGAGCTTTATTCAACATTAGACCTAGAAGAAAATTAATAGTCAGCCATTATTTATTTAAATCTGCAAGTGCCCAAGATGAGAATTTAATCAGGGAGACTCCAGACACTACTGCTCAGCTGGTATAAAAGTTATTTCATAATAGTTATGGATGTTTCTGGATTGGAGCCTAGCACAACATTAAATGGCTGAAATCAATCTTCTCTTGATGCAACATATCGTGGGTTTTATAGACATCTGGTGAGCATAACATTTTGTACCTTTTCCTTTTGTATGCACAAAAACTTCTCAGCAAAACGCAATCTCATTACTAGAGCAGTTGTTCTGTTTCAATATTACTTTGTGCTACATTTAATGTCCACATTAATGAAGATTCTTTGGCACCATCTGCAAATGACTCAGATTTCTGATTATTAATTTGATCTTTTATATCGTAGGGGACTGGTATGAGGGATTGGGTACTTGTAATGACAACTTTTTAAAACTTCGAAATGAAGTGAAACTTAGAAAAAGGCTTGAGTCAGATGAATTTATAATTATGGCATCAGAGCAAAACACCCCTAAAATTTATGAAAGAACAAAAACATATTTTTTATCTGAATCTTTTCTTTTAAGATGTCTTCTTTTTTTATCCCTCCTTTTAGGGAAATTAATTATTTGTCAAGATATAAGATACAGTTACATTTGTAAGAAAATGTCGGCTCACAGTCACATGACATACATTTATTGTGATTCATTTGGATGTGGCACCCTGGCTCCATGTAAAAATGGGGAATGGGGGCTTGATGATAACTACCTTTGCAAACTGAAAGTATATTAAATTTAGAACATTTAGAAATAGCACTGCCACTTTGAGTGATGATAGACATACTAATGCAAGACAAACCATTTCAGTTAATTTGCCCTTAAGATTAGTTCATTATTGTAGAAAAAAACTACAACAATTACTATTTATATATAATGCAATCTACTTTTCTGAGAAAGTTGTCTACTTATAATGAGAAAATTACTTAAGAGAGAGAAAAGTTAAGTTCCTCATGGAGAGCTGTACCCTATTACAATTTCATTAAAAGAAAATTAGTGTTGATTAACCATCAAGTAAACTGTGCTGCATTTTCTCAGAATGGAGTAAAGAGCCGATAAACAGCAATAATGGTCGTTTGCATCAAGTCATATATTTCCCAGTATGAAAGACATGTTTCATATTTTTACTGTGCCACAAAGCCCTGCATGCCTAAATCTAGGCAGTAATATTCAAAATATAAACTTACAAGCAGCTGGTGTGCAAGTGTTTGTTTCCTCCTTATGAATCATTCAGACTTGTACAAATACATGTAAATGTGCAAGAGACAAAAGTAAGCATCTTTGTGCCATAGTGCTCCCATGTGATGTCACTCACTAGCTGCATCTCATGAACACTTACGTAAAATAATCCTGTCTGTCCTGTGATTTTTCAGTAAGGAGTGGGTCTCCATATTGGAGCTGAGATACCAGAATATTAATATAGGCGTCAACTTCTAAATTTTGAAGTTTCAAAACTTTGAATTTCTTTTGGTTGAGACCGTAAGATCAAATTTTTGAAAGTTTGAAATGTAAATAAAATAAATACATAAATACAAAAAAGTATTTTCTTTTACATTTTTGCAGGTGGGCAAGCCCCCCCCCCTGCACCCCTCCTGCTAATTAAATATACCACTCACATAAAGGAGAAACTAAAGAGCATCAGACAAAGGTCCCAGAGCAGAGAATAAAAACGGAGAAAGGTTTCAACTTAGATCCCGAAGAACAAAGTTTAGTATATAATCTTTCAAATTTGACTCTGACTACTGACCAACTTAAGCTCTTGAACAGGGGCTTAACATTTGTGCCTGCTGCACCTTCTAAATTACATGAGGATTTTGTGAACGAGTTTGGTCAAATGGGAACTACCCTATACAGGAAACAATGCTGGAAGAACACTCCGCTCAGTTATGATAGCATGCATCCAAGGCATATTTTTTTCCAACATTGTGAAAGGGCAGGCACCGAGGATCTCTAGACTGTGTAAGGATGAGGCAAGCCTGGATACTGAATTAGAATTACTGACAGACAACATAAAATGACGAGTTACAATAAACATCTGGTCAGAGACACTGTGAATGACATTAAAATGCTTACAGGAACCAAAGGTAAATCATGGTTCAGTAAGCCTGGTATTCAGAAATGCCCAACAGCCATAAAGGAGGATGAACTAATGCTATGGTTAGAGTACCACTTAAATATAGTAGCAACATAAAGGGGATTTGTGACATCATTAAGAAAAGATGGAAAATTTTGACCAACAACGACCTTTTTAAACCTACTGTGGGTGATTTCCCAAAGTTTTCTTACAAGAGAAATAATAATCTTAAACAATTAGTAAATAAGAATGCTACTAGTTCTGTAAATACTCTGATGTCTAGTGATAGGATTGGTACTTATTGTTGTTGGCACTGTAAGGCATGTAAGCAGACATCTAAGACTAATAGTTTTGTGCATCTGCTCGCAAGGAAGGAATATCAACCTAAGCTATATGCTGATTGCCACACACATAATGTTATCTATCTTGCCAAATGTGAAGCCTGCACTTGTTTCTATGTAGGCAAAATGAATAGAAGATTAAAAGACTGGATTCTACAAAATTTAAGTGATATCAGGCTGGAGAAAAATCGTAATGCCTTGTTTCAACACAAATTTGCCTACCCCCAACACAATTTTACATTTGTATTTCTACAAACCTGTAGAACTAGTAAAAGGGGTGGTGACCTATGTAATTACACTGAAGCTGCTGAAACTCACTGGATTGCATCTCTACAAGTGGATAAACCCCCAGGTCTTAATGCCTTTCTTCCCTTAAAGCCCATTCTTAAAGAACAAAGGCTTAAACATTAAAGGTGATTGAATAGTGTGATACAGAGGTGTGTGCACTGTCAACCTATGGCATACAAGATCAAGGAGGTGTGGGTGGAACAATGTTTTTGGATTGGCTATGGAATTGAATAAAGTGATTATATCTATTATGCCTGTTGATCTGATGAAGGAAGTTTCCAAAAGCACTTATCTTTTATTCTACAATTAAATTCTTTTTATGGTTTTAACTGTAAAAGTCCTTGTGGGTTCTTTGATATTTTTTAACTCTGAGATTACACTACAGTGAGGAAAACTGTAAATATAACCTTCTGCACTGTATGGCGATCTCCATTTAAATGGCTCGAAGTTTCAAAACTTCGATCTTATGGTCTCGACCATAAGAAATTCAAAGTTTTGATATTCTGAAATTTAGAAGAAGACCCAGGTATAGGTATAGACATAGATATAGATGTATGGGTTTGTACATCGATATATCTGGGGTCATCTGACTGAACAATAACACGGCTCAGGAGTTGAAGCTGTACAGCATTTCTTCTCAGAATGCTGTAGACAAGTGAAAAAAAAGTCTGTAATCAGTGACTTAAAATAAAATTCCAGTTCTGTGTTGAACAGAAACATGGTCATAAACTGAATATTTCAGTCAGCATTCAGTATTGAAGCTACAGGCCATATTGATCATGTAAAATTATCAAGTGTTCACAAGTTAATTATTCAGTACTGGAAGTCATTCCCAGGAATGAGACACCAAGAAGAGTTGTGACAGTACAGTATCTGTCCTTAGAAAGATAAAACAAGAGATAAAAGAGAAAGAAAAGGGACTGCTGTCACTAGAGCAAAATAAAATTGCCTTATCCAGGACCAGTAAATGAGAAGGGTATAAATGGTACTAACACCAGAGCTCCCATAGGGCTACAGCAGACTAAATAACTTCACCAAGTCAAGCTATACCCTCCTAGGGGAAAGTATAAATGCACTCTAAGCCCCACCCCCAGCTGGAAGTGGTAACTACACCAAAGTTTACACTAAAGCCCTGTACAATCACTTGTATACGTGTATATACTCTGCTGTTCTAAAGAGAATCACAGCCAGAGTCCCAGTAAAAAAGCTGCCCTGGTGAACATCCAACGTAAACAAACTTTACAACAAATGCAAAAAGGTTGTTGTCTAAGAAAATTAAGGTGAGACCCCAGCAATGGATCAACAGGCAAAGAAGACACCATGTCAAATCTTCTAAGGGTAACTTTGAGAAAAACTTAGCAATCAAAGCCAAGGATAACCATAAGGCCTTTTACAGATATGTACATAGCCTGAAAGGTCGGACCCAAGCATGTACCGAGCTAGTGACTAACTGTATTACATACACTGAGCACAAAGATATAGCAGACGTGTTAGTGGACAGTTTTGGTGAAAAATTCACTCCCTTATCTCCTCCAAACATATCACAAAACTTGCCCCCAACTTAACCCCACTCTACATATCTGAAGAGCAGGTCATTAAAGCTTTGTCTAAGGCAAAAAACACAACTGGGAGCAGAAAGCATAAAAGAGTGCCTTCTAAACAAACTAAAACATGAACTAACATCACCATTAGCTACCCTATTCAATCAAAGCCTAACCCCAGGCTTTCTTCCTGTGGAATGGAGAACAGCAACAGTTGTTCCCCTCCACCAAGGTGGCATAGCAACAGACCTAGGGAATTAGAGACCCATAGGTCTGACCAGCCTCATCTGTAAATCCATGGAACGTATCATCATGAACCTCATAAATAAAGACATAGGCAACCTCCAAACCCTGGATCTGACCCAATTCAGCTTCATTAAGGGCAGATCCTGCCTGTTAAACCTGCTGGATTTCTTTGAAAATGTGACCAGGGCCATTGGCGAGGGCAGATCTGTGCACACAGAATAATTCAATTTAGCAAAGACCTTTGACACAATCCCACACTAGGGCATTACCGATAAACTTAGCAAACTGAATGTAAACCCCTTTGTTGTAAGATGGGTTGCCAACTGGCTCACAACCCAGATACACACTATCAAAGTGGGAGGCTCCACATCAACCAGCAGACCTGTCATCAGCAGGGTGCCACAAGATTCAGTGCCGGGACCCTACTGTTTGGTATATACTTCTCAGAAGTTCAGACCAAAACTAAGGGACTTTGCGGACGACTACAAACTGGGTGCAAATACTGAATCCCCAAATAATGTCAGTATACTTCAGCAGGGTCTGACGCAGACCAACGAATGGTGTCTTAGTCGTGGTCTCAAACTGAATGCAAAAGAAATGCATTATCATTCCCTTAGGTAAAAGCAATTTCCCTTCACACTAACAAATTAATAGCAATACCCTATGTATCTAGGAAGTGGTAAGAGATCTGGGATCACAAGCTAGACTGTGACCTTATTTTTGACCACCATGTGTCTACTGTAGTAAGGTAGGCTTTCTATGTAGCACACTTGATTAGCAATGGCATCACCTCTAGAGCAAAGGAGGTCATAACCCCTCTATAGTCGTCACTAATCAGACCCAAAATTGAGTATAATGCTTCTTTCAGCATGTACCATACAAAGCACCTGCAGGATGTGCAGAGACTCAGAGGCTTCTAACTAAGAAGATAAAGGCACTCCAGCATGTGCCTTACAAAGACCAAGTTCCTGCCACTATACTCAGTATCATATAGACTTCTTAGGGGAGACTTATGCCTGGCGTACAGAGCAATCTCCAATCCAAACCTAATGAATGTTCTGCACATCTGTAAATCAAGCTAGACTAGAGCTACCCCATTCCAGGGATATAAATATGGCCTGCAACTTAAATAGGATGTGCTGGAGGGACATATTTGTCTCCCTGTGACTGTCGCATCTTTGGAATTGGCTGCCAATTCATGTGAAGCAGACCACCTCGATGACACTGTTCAAAAGGAACCAAGACAAGTCGATAGGGCACTCTAAATTCTTTCTGAGGATAGCACCCACAACCCCGCTGGACATGGGCAGTCATTAATAAATACAATCCTGGGTATTGACTAGAGTATCTATGGTATTACATTGGAATGAAATGGCCAGGCTTGAAATGACCTCTGGGTCTATAGCCTAGTAACTTCATATGATCCTATGATCCTATGAGTAGGAGGAGGGAATAAAAAGAGGAGATGACTGGTAAAACAAACTGTGTGCTAGGGAAGCAAGTATACATGCAGGTTGTACTGGTGTGAAAGGTGTAGATCTCTATGATTGGAAGTAACTGACAAATGGAGGACTGACACGAAGACCTTCACATTACTATGTTTGATCTTGGTAGTAATCAAGAGAAAAGAGAGAAAAATACAAATGCTGATATTAGGAGGTCTGGTTCAAATTATTATAGCAACAGTGTAGAAAACAGAGGTACTAGAATACAGAATGACAGCACATGGTTTAATACAGTGACAGTGAGATATATCATACAGAACCTGAAGGAATGAAGGTAGAGAAAAAATAAAATGTGTGAAACAGCATGGAATTGCGTTTATATCACGTTATCAAAAGATGCAAATAGCGAACGTTATTTCATCGAACCTAAAATATCTAAACCACATAATATCGAACATTCAGAACAGCAAATTTTTTCCTTGGGAAAAAAAATTGCTATTCCGAAACACATACACACAACACAAGCACACCTAAAAAACATCAATACACACACATACACTTATAATCCTACAACTAGCCTACACTAAACTATACATACACTACTATCTATCCACTTACCTTAATCCAACCTCTAACCCTAAGGTCCATCACTATCGCACACTCACCTAACCTGTGCCCTAACCCTAACTCACTTAACCCGCCCCTAAACCTAATTCACCTAACCCGCACCCTAACCCTAACTCACCTAACCCACGCCCTAATCCTAACAACCACACAATCGCACACTTACCTGAACCTGACCTGTAAATCTCCACCACAGCGCTGAAAATAGTGAAGCCACAGAACCGGCCAACCAAATTCTTTCCCTAGGAAAGAATTTGGTTTTTCACTATTTTTACCGTTCGATTAAAACGGGTCGATATTAGAACATTCGAAGATTTAAAACTTCGATGTTCTGATATACACCCCATGGAATTATAATACAAATAAGAGCCAAAAGGAGGGAAGGAATTAAAGAGGAAGGGTAGGAAAAGAAAGGAATAGGGCACAGATGTGAGGAGATAACTGGAACGGATGAGATATATGCATAATCAGCCCTGCTGGCTAGGTTGGGAGAGGAAGAAGAAAGTGGGTTTAAAAAAAAGGGTACTGGGAAAAGGAAATAACATTTAAATATAGATGTACAAATACGCACATAGATACACAAATCAAAATGGTTCCATTTATATGACTTGACAACAGTAAAAGCTTCAAGTTGATGAGACAAAGCATACAACTTGAAAAACTTCTGTCTCCCCACCAAAAGTGACAACAAATTTCTTGAGTTTAGCTCTGCTTAATGCTGAGCCTGCACTGAAAACATAAAGTTAAAAAACACAGCCTAGGAAAATGTACAATTCCCCTCTTCATAACAGGGCGCAACATTTTCAAATACCCAAAGTGGAACATTTTTATAGAAATGTGAGATATTGCTGGACAAAACATACCCATGGCCAACTGCAAAGTAGAAAACTTCACTTATTTGCACAAATAAAACTCACTGTTGTAGCACTGAAGTTGCTTATGATCTTTCATACAACATTTAGGTGTTTCAGATACAAAATAACTATTTTATACAGCTTTTAAAAAAAACTTAGGAAATATTTTTTGTCATAAAATCTCTGGACACATGCCATTTATTTTCACAGGACACAGCAGCCTAAAGAGGGACAGGTGGTAACCCTAGTTCATAATCCGACTCTTAAGACTGATACTACAACTTAACTTTTGAGACTTTAGTTGTAAAGGCCGGTTAGGCTGCAAGCTGAATCAGCTACAAACAGAGCTCAGCACCACCCTCTGTAATGCTTCTGATTGGTTAGCTCACTAAGCTTAGTCAACCAGTCATTGTTAGGATTACTGATGTAAATATTAAGTAAAATATTATTTACTATTAAAAAAATGCATGCCTGAGAATATTTTTCCTAACTTTATTTTTGCATAAATGTTTGCAGCATGCTTTTTTTGAAGAGTTAAAATGTTTCATGATTCTATTTTATTGCATTTTTAACATCCTGGAGATTAGTCAATAAATCCTCATGGTCTGCAGGTGACATAGATGGTGTACTACAGATTCAATATATATAGATATAGATACAGATGTATGGACTTGTATGCAGATATATCTGGGGTCATCTGACTGAACAAGAACACAGCTCAGGAAAACCATCCATAGGGTTACCTTCAGTGAACACTGACTCAGTGAGACAGAGCATATAAATGTTATATACATAAATGTATATGTATATATATATATATATATATATATATATATATATATATATATATATAAGGATCTAATTAAATTGTTCAAATACCATTTATGTTGACGTGCATAATATCAAAATGCTACAAGAATTAATCTTGGTGCAGGCAAACTTTAAAAAAACACAAAGTAAGCATAACTTTTTTCAGGGGCAAGCTCCCCTGCACCCCTTGCTATTTATATATTCTAACTCAGAGATTGCACAATCCCTAGGTAAAAAGGAGAACTTCCCTGTCTGGAATTTTTTTATCCACCCACAGGCTGGCATGCAAGGTACACATAAGCAGGTAATTAGCTTTGCCCCTTGTATGTTGACATAATTTGGAGGTTGGAACTATGCTATAATACGTGTTTACTGGGACTAGACCCTGACCTGGGCCCAAAAATAAGGACACCCATTAAACAGCCAACAGCCCAGCCTTCCCTCTCTCATTTCCTAGGTTCTAGCCTTCACTATGGTGAGACGTGCAGAATGCTCCAATCTCATAGTTTCTGAAAACATACCCTAGTAAAGGGAAGCAGGCATTTGCCTCATTATTACTTCCCCATCCCTTGCCATCTCCAATAGGGCAACTTGTCAAACCTCAGTCACCTGGGTCTTACTCAGGGCTTTTTCACCCCTATACCATTTTGCTAGACAAATAGCCATGTGCAATTTAAAAATAACTATATAAACATAAATAACATTCAGAATTTCTGTGCATTCATCTTGTAGATACTTTCAGATTTAAAGAAGATAAATCTTTGTTGTTTTCCCATCAAAATCACAGATTTGGTATCCAAACTAGAATAGATAAAATATTTGCTGCCCATGACTTACACTCTAAAGTCATTATTTTCTCAGTCACTCTCTGCCCCTTTTCAGACCACAATTCACTGATACTAAAACTTCAAAATGGGTAGAAACCGTTAATCTTTAACTCCAGAATTCCAGCATATATAACTAAAATTAAAGAGTTCAAACCCTGGTTATTATCTGAATTATAGGTCTTCTTACATATTAATTACATCATCATCATCATCCCCTTTTTTTCACATTTACATGGGGTCGGGGTATCGTATTAATTGTCGCCAACTCTCTCGATTTAGTGCCACTCTCCTGCCTTCTTCAACACTCATGCCTGACTGTCGCAGATCTTCTTTCACACAATCCATCCACCTCTTTGCTGGATGCCCTCGCTTCCTCTTACCTTCTTCCTGTCTGTCCCAAATCTCCCTCACCAGATTGTCTTCTGCTTTTCTACACATGTGCCTATACCATCGTAATCTGTTTTCTTTGATCTTTTCTGCAGTTGGAGCTACTTTGGCTTCTGCTCTTATGTCCTCATTTCTTCGCCTGTCCCACAGTGTGCATCCTACCACCTTTCTCAGGCACTTCATTTCCATCACCTCTAGCTTCTTCAACTGTTCTGCCTTTACTGCCCAGGTTTCTGTACCATACAGTAGTACTGGTCACACCACTGTCTTGTACACCTTACTTTTCAGCTTCTTTGGCATTCTTCTGTCATATACTACACCTGATACTCTATACCAGTTGGCTGCAGTCCCTCTCATTCTAGCTTTGACCTCTTCATTCAGACTACCTTTCTCCTCAACCACCCCTCCCAGATACTTGAAGCTGTTTACCTGTTCCACTATCTTCCCATCTATCTCTATTCTCAGCTTCTTCTGATTTCCCCAATCTGCTGCCATTACCACTGTCTTATCTGTGCTTAGTTTCATCCCATGTGCCTTCAGATTTGCATTCCATTCTCCTAGCCTTTGCTGAAGTTCTACATCAGAGTCTGCCTGTACTGCCACATCGTCTGCATTCAGCAGCTTTGTTGCTCTGACCCCTCCAACCTGTTTGCTGATGTAGTCCATTACCAGTATGAACAGCAGTGGGCTCAGCGCTGAACCCTGGTGTACATCCACTCCCACTGGGAACCCCTCAGTGAGGCCAAACACTGTTCGTGCTTGAGTCACTGGGTCCTTGTACATAGCCTGTACTAATTCTACCAATGTTTCTGGGACTTCAAACCACTGCAGTACTGCCCAGATCAGCTTTCTTGGGACCTTGTCATATGCTTTCTCCAAGTCTAGGAAAGCCCAGTTTGACTCTCTCATCTTCTCTAGTTTCTTCTCAAGTATCTGTCTCAATGCAAACATCGGGTCAATTGTGCTGCATCCTGATCTGAATCTGAACTGTTCATCTCCCATCGTACATTCTACTATTCTGCGTACCCGTTTATCAGTCACCCTCTCCAGAACTTTCATGCAATGTGGTAGGAGTTTGATGCCTCTGTACTGTCCACAGTTGTGGATGTCCCCTTTGTTCTTGTACACTGGCATGAGTATGCTTATTCTCCAGTCATCTGGAATACGCCTTTCTCTCCACACTGCAATTAGTACCCTCAGGAGCCATTTCTCCCCTAGCTCACCCAGCATCTTTATCATATCTGCTGTGACCTCATCTGAGCCTGCTGCTTTCCCTGACTTCATTTTCCTTAGTGCTGCTCTTACTTCTTCTAAGCTGGGCTCCTCTTCTACTCTCACTGTAGGCTGTTTCTGGGGCAGTACCGCTTCTGTGGGGTTTTCTTCATTCAGAAGCTGCTGGAAATACTCCTTCCATCTGCCTTTGATATCCTGTGGGCTGGTAAGCAGGTTGTTACTGGAATCCCTTATGAAGGGTGTCTGACTATCTTCTTTATCTTTCTGTCTTTGCCTTGCAACCTGGTATAGTTTCTTTGTGCCCTTACTGAGTCACTTTCCAGAAGCTGATAGAGTGCCTCTGATGCCCTATTCTTTGCTATTGCAACTTCTTTCTTAGTTTCTTTGTTAGCCAACCAGTAGTCCTTCCTAGCTTGGTCAGTCTTTTCAATCTCCCACTTCTTCCTGCACTCATTCTTTCTTTTGATTACTTCCTGCACTTCTGCATTCCACCACCAGCTTTCCTTATGTACCTTATTTCCATACCTGGCTCGGCCACATATCTTTTCTGTAGTCCTAACACATGCTGTTTTAGGCTGCCACTCTTCTTCAACTCCACCTATTTCCTCCTCTTCTTGGGGTGCTAGAGCCCTGAGTAATTCCTTGAACTGCTGTACTTTCTCTCCAGTCAACTTCCAGGTCTTCAGCCTGGTCTCTGTTGACCTTAGAGCCTTCTCTGACCACTGCTTGCAGCTGATTGTGGCCTGGTTTATGCTGTGAACCGACTGTTTCACTGGGGATGACTTTGCAATCATGGATTCTACAGTGCCTTTTCCTTACTAGGAGGAAGTCTACCTGAGCTGCATGTTGGCTACTCTTGTATGTGATCTTGTGACTGTCTCTCTTTCTGAACCATGTGTTGGCTACTATCAAGCCATTTGCCAGACAGAAGTCTAGAATGGCTTCTCCTTCTTTATTCCTATTGCTCCACCCATGTGGACCCAGGCAGTCCTCATATCCTGTTCTGTCTGTCCCGATATGTGCATTTAAGTCACCCATTATCAACACCAATTCATGTTGTCCTGCTTTATCTAGTAGGTCCTGCAACTGCTGTCTGAATGCACTCTTTTCCTCACTATCACAACCCTGCTGTGGGGCATAGGCTGAGATTATGAATACTGTCCTATCATTACACTGGAGTCTGATTGCCATGAGTCTGTCATTAATTCTGATGATATCCCTCACTGACTTCTGAAGCCTCTGTCTCACCACAATTCCTACACCATTTCTAACCTGTCCACCACCTGAGTAGTAGAGTCTGGATCCCAAGCCAAGTGGCTTTGTTGTACTGCCCTTCCATCTCGTCTCTTGGATACATAGGATGTCCAGCCTCCTCCGTATCATCATGTCATGCACTTCTAAGCTGCATCCTGTCAGTGAACCTACATTAAGGGTAGCAATTCTCAGTTCATGTTTGGCAGGTTGGTTGGTTTTATGTCCAGCTTTCACTCAACAGAGCTATCCCAGGTAACCCAGGCTGGGCAACTAGACACCAGCCAGCCAGTAGCCTATTGACCCAGGGCTGCTAGACTTTTATGGTGGGCACACACTGGCCAAAAGGGGCACATATACCCCTCCCACCGTTAGCATGGGTCCCTGGCGTGGGTCGGAGAGTAGGCCGGGTCCTCAACCCACTTATCACCGGCAACTACCTATGCCCATTTTTTGGCGACAGTCAACATGACCGAATCACCTAGAACCATATTTACACAGTTGAGTGGCTAGCCCTGCCACTGCACACAGTTTGTGATCCGTGTTCTCCTATCTTGAGGATACTGCGCACCACAATAGATGCCCAAAGTGGTTGGTCTTTTTACAACTCTTCCCCCCATTAGGCACCATGTAGAGTCTGTGCTGCTGCCCACAGCTCCATTCATTGGTGAGTTTGAGATGGAAACACTCAGCATGTTTTTTGAACATGGGAGAAAACTCCATGGAGACACAGAGAGAACATGCAAACCCCAAACAGGCATTAGTCGGAGGTCAGGATCGAACCTTGTACCTTGTGCATTGGAGGTGAAGACCTTAACCACTAAGCCATCTGGTCTCTTATATTACATATTAATTACATCACAGAGATAAAATAATGATATGGGACTCATTAAAAGCTTACATATATGGTAAAACCCTAACGCGGTATAAAAAAAATTAGAGAATGGGATTCTGAATTATTAGATCTACAATCCAAACTTTTGTCAGTAAAAGCGGAAAAAAATCAAAATCATTTGGAGATGAAAAAGAAAGTAGACATATTAAACAATAAATAAAACAAAATTCTAACACATAAAACTAATTTAGCTTTAGAAAAACTAAACATTAATACCTTGGCCACTTCTTCCAAATATCTACATAATTTATCCACAAGAATCAAAATACAATCAAAAGCTAATAACATTAAAAGTATCTTCTATGAAAAGAAAGGGAAAAATGTATTGGATATAGGTGACATTCTTGATGCCTATAGAAATCACTATATGGAACATTTCCAAAAAGAAAATATACATATCAATCAATTAAATTTAGATGAAAAATGTTCTAATATAAAAAAAAAAATCAGAAAAATTAAAACTACATTTGCAAGCACCCATATCCTACAAAGAAAGTACAGATAGAATAAAGAGGGTAAAATAATAAAGTTCCAGGTATAGATGGCATAATTATGGAAATATATAAACTTTTTCCTTTAAAGATACTATCCCTCTTCCAAAAATCTCTATTAGAAATTCAATCGCAAACTTTAATACCACCCTCTTGGAGATATTCCTTAATCACACCAATCCTAAAGGAGCACAAATCCCCAAACCTCTATACCTCATATAGACCTATATCATTATTAAATAATGACTATAACACATTAATGGCAATATCAACTAACAGAATGAAAATACCACTATCCAAAACAATAAATAATGATCAAACTGGCTTTATATATCATAGACACACACATAACAATATTAAAAGGATAATTTCTCTTATAGATTATGTTAATAAAGAAAATAAAGAAACACTCATAATTGGCTTAGATATAGAGAAATCCTTTGATTCCCTAAATTGGGACTATTTATTTAAAATCCTAATGCTATTTGAATTTCCTGCATTCTTTGTTCATCTCCAAAACAAGGCACTAAACAAGGGTGTCCCATGTCACCGATTCTATTTGTTCTGGCTATTGAAATATTGGCATATTCAATTCATAACAATATAAAAATCAAAGGAATAGATGTTTATAAACAATACAATTCTAAAACAATGCTGTTTGCTGATGACATATTACTAACATTATCTAATACAAAAGAGACATTAGAAGAATTAGATATATTAATTGACAAATTTCACATGACTTCAGGACTCCATTTCAGTAAATCAAAATCAAAATTTTTATTTTTAAATAAAAAAAGTACTGCAGACTAAGGGGGATCACATCATAGGGAAACAAGAATTTACCTAGGAATTGAGTTATGCAAGGATAATAATGAATTAGTCTAAAAAAACTATAATGTCATCAATATAATTAAAATCTCTGTGGAAAAATGGAACAAAATGATATTAACATTTGAAGATAGACTACAGTTAATAAAAATGGTTTTACTGCCCAAGATCCTATATATAGCATTGGCAATACAACTGTTACCAGAAGGGAATATACTTAAAGAAATAAATTCATGGTTAATAAATTTTTTATGTTTTCCAAAAAGAAACAGAATAGCTTTATTACATCATGCTGTGGTAGCGCTGTCACCTGACAGTAAGACGTTGTCCCGTTCGATTCTCAGCTAGAGCATCTTTTGTCTGGAGACATGCGTGAATGGGCGTACCTTCGTTGAAGGTTGTAGGTCAGGGCTGGCAACTCGGCACATAAAAATCTACTGCCCATCATTAGCGGACTGGAGCTCCACTGTGGCGACCCCTAAAAGCCGAAAGACGCAACAACAGCAACAATCAGGCCATGGAAACACAGAGGATTAAATTTTCCTGATATAGAAACATATATAAAAGCATCAATATCTAAAACAATCTCAGACTGAATAAGTCCAAATTACTCTGCAAATTGGAAATAATTACTAACTGTAATATCAATAAATGAATTTGATTTACAAAAAAAATGTCAAATAACAGATACAAACAATTTCCCATGGCACATATGTATTAGTATGAAATATAGCATAACTAAACCCACTAAAACTCATATGATTAATTATTACATTGACTCATTTATGAAAATTATTAATGCAAATATGGATTTAAAAACCTGGTTTGATCTTTTAACACCATTTATAGTCACAAAGAACTTTCTACATAAAATATATAGAGAAATTTGTAATTCCTGGGAATAGAAAGGATCTGTTTGTTGGCTCCAATGTATCAAAGAACTAAAAGTTTTAGATATGCAAGTAATAAAAACAACATACAAAATTCCACAACAGGATTGGCTAACATTACAGAGTTGTTGTTGTGTCTTTCGGCTTATCCCGGTTAGGGGTCGCCACAGTGGAACTCCGGTCCGCTAATGTTTGGTAGTGGATTTTTACATGCCGAGTTACCAGCCCTGATGCACAACCTTCAACGAAGACACACCCATTCATGCATGCCTCCACACAGAAGACGCTGTAGTTGAGAGTCGAACGCGACAACATCTTGCTGTGAGGCGACAACGCTACCACAGCACTACTACCGCTGATGCTAACTTTACAGAGTATTCTGTCATATTCACAAGATTTAAGTAGAGTAATTAACAATTCTTCATTTAAAGAAATACCTAAATTTATGAAATATGTATATGAAATCATATATAATGAAGTTGACATGGGAAACAGTATTTAAAAATTTTACAAAATATCGATAAACTATAAAACAACACCCAAAACCTCATATTGGAAATATATAACAAAAGGACACTCAATACAGTTAACTGAAGATATTAAAACAAATATCTTATTACCAATAAAACATACATCCTTTACACAATACTGGAAAGTTTGTAATTGGAAATGCTTGTACAGAGCATTCTTAACCCCAGACAGAATCAGTAAAATTAATTCTTCCATAAAAGGAATATGTTGGAGATGTGAGCAAGTACACAATGCAGATTGGAACCACATTTTCTTTGATTGTGCTAAAATTAAGCCATTTTGGAATGATATTAATAACTTTCTACAAGCTTTATTTAATGAATCATTTTATTTAACTAAAGCTCTTGCATTACTAAATGTGAGCAACGGTCCTCATTTGAATAGCTCAAACATGTATCTAGTGTGGACTATACTTGCAATTTCAAGGAAGTGTTTAACAAGAAGATGGAATCCAAACACAATACCAACTTTAGGAGACTTCTACAGCCTACTGAAGACCACAGCATTATTGCAAATTAAAATTAAAGAACTAAGAATTTATCCAAAGCCATTTATCAACAACCCTTGGGGAAAATGCTTATCGTTGATTGACACTATGCAATAATTAATCAGACACTCTGATAACGGATTGGACATACTTATAAAATAACTGTATACATTAAGATCTGTTATAGTGTAAGGCTAATGTAAATAGTGTACATAGTTAAGATGCGATGTATAAATACTATGGAATTCTTTCAAATGTATTTGAAAACTAAAAAAAAAGTTGAGCAAAAAAATAATTTATGTGCATCTTGTAATAATTAGCAAAGTGGTATACAATATACGGTGCTCTAAGTAAATGAGCCATAATTTGCACAGATCAAGCAATTAACTGTAAATAAACATTAGTAACATTCAGAATTGTTTTTGTTTGTGAGGTGAATCAACATGTAATAATTAGCAAGGTTGTATTTAATATACCCTGTTGTAAGTCAATGATTCATAATATACACAGATTGAGTAATTTAACTATACACTGATCTTTCCAGCCATAAATAAATTGTCTAATAGCACTCAGCTCAAACATTAAGTGTAAACCAGAAACATATATGTGAAGTCATGATAGTTCAACATCATTCTTTCTGATTATAAGATAACTTATTGAAATTGCCCATAAAATAAATAAATAAAGGCAAGTATTTTTTGTATGGTGGGTACTTTTATTGCCTATCAAAAATATATTATCCCTAGGATTCAAAACAGTGAGGCTGTGATTGTTGCCACGTCTCTTAAATTTACTTTGCGTGCCCAATGAGCCTTGATGCTCATTAATATTGAAAAATATTGAAAAGGGCCATACAAGGGTACAAGGTGAAGGGCTGATTTACTGTCCTCACTGTGGCCACAGTAGGGACCACTGAAATAATATTTGGAGTATGCTACTATTACAGGGAAGTATAAACAGCAGAAATGCTTGTGCATCGAGGACTAGTCCTGAGGTTGCTCAGCATGATCCCATATGCACAGTCACAGTAAGAGAAAAGAAGGTATGTTGCAGCCATGTAAGGTTATGCAGCACATGTGCCAATCAACTTTTTTTTTGAAATGCCAATCTATTTTTGATATGGTCACTTTAAATATTAATTCATTTTTTACAGTGCTACAAAATAATCCAGGTTAGAGGCTATTTGGCAACACTTTTATCATTTACATACTTTACAATTAGAAAAATTAAGACCATTTGTATACTTAATTTGATAGGTTACAAAATAATGAATTTATATTTATTAAGACCTTAAACCATCAACTTGTAGGTATAGCAGTAGGTACACCCTGTTTCTAATTCCAGTGTGCACATCACACTTTTGGAATGAAATAATTATTTATTTTAAGAGAAATGAACCTATGTAAATAACATTTGTTATACTTTAAATGATTTTTGGATAACTGTTTTAATTCTGGGAAGGTACAGTAGATGATTTGTATCTATTTGTAAAATGTATTAACCAGACCACTAGCAATAGGAACTTCAGCACATTTATTAGATGATAACCTTTAGTGGGAGAATAACATGTTAGCAATGTGAATAAATAGAAATGATATTTATCTGATTAAATACTTGCATACAAGTAGTACTGTGTCATAGGTTCATAGGTTGGTACTAGGCTATCAGCCCTAGGGCCTATACAAGCCTAGCCATAACAATTCCCTGGCTATTTCTTCCCACATTATTTACTTTCCTGGACCCCTATCTAGCAGGGCGACTGACATGATCCCTGGGGTGAATTTCCTTTCTCCCATCCAATCGTCAAGGTTCCTCTTGAAGAGGTCCAAAGAGGCACTCTGCTTGACATGTATGGGCAATCTATTCCAGAGTCTGGGGAGTCTCTGGGTCAGGAACCTATCCCTCCAGCATGTTTTGTTTATTGTGATGACAAGGTTTAGATCCCTGGAACGTGTAGCTCTGAGGGATTGGGATTTCTTTAAGTGTAGCATGTCCAACAGCTCTGGGTTTGACATGGCCTTGTATGTTAAGCAGAGATCGCCTCTGAGTAGACGATATGCGACAGAGTATAGCTGGAGTTTTTAAGGCGGTCAGCATAGGGCATCTGCTTTAGGCCTGTGATTCTTTTAGTGAGGTATTTTAGAGGCCTTTCCAGTTGTTGCAGATGTCTTGAGAGGTACATACCAAATGGGGCATTGTATTCTATAATGGGTCTAATGAGGGATGAGTACAGTGGGACAATGACCTCCTTTTTTCTGGATGAAAAGCCCTTCGTGATGAGGTGTGCCACATAGAAGGATTTCCTGACTGCTGTGGCGATGTGGTTATCGAAGGTGAGACCACTGTCCACCTGTGTCCCTAAGTCTCTTATCACACTTTCTGTGTTTAGTGTACTGCCACCTATATGGTAATTCATGGATACATGTTTTTCCCAAAGGGGATAACAATACATTTCTTGGCATTGAGCTTGAGCCCATGGCTCTGGCACCAAGCATCTGTTTCTGTAAGGCACTTTTGTAGAATATCCACATCATTTGGGGATTCAATAATGGCTCCCAGTTTGCAGTCATCTGCAAACTTTGTTAGCCAGAGTCCCTTAGTGTTGACCTGTACTTCAGAGAAGTAGATGCCAAACAAGAGCGGCCCCAGGACTGAACCCTGAGATACTCCACTTGTCACTTGTCTGGAGCTGGATTTGGAGTCGGCTACTTTTACAGTGTGGGTTCTATCAGTAAGCCATTTAGCAACCCATTGGGTGACATAGGGATTAATGCCCAACTTAGTAAGTTTATCTATGTGTAATATCAGCATTTTTCTTATGAATGGTCATGATGTAAAGACCCTGTCACTGACCACGTCAGTGAGGTGGGCAAAAGCTGATTGTAAAACATATAAAATGTCAGGTGTTTCCTGAATAAAGTTAGACAAAATTCTGTACAAGTTTGTGTATGGTTTTTTGCCTCCTAATGTACATTAGAGTATATGTATAGTAGATACTTGAGTTTCCTGCATTACTGTCTGTTATTGATTGTCATTTTAAAATGCCTAATGATTTTTACAGTCTGATTTTAACAATTTATTTAACATTTTGGTCCTAATCGTGCCGGAATTCCCTTGGTAAGCTGCAGGTCACAGAGTGCATGGGTGGTTATAAATCTGCGCAGGAGAAGCTGCCAAACCAAAATGGTTCTTCTTAAAGTGAAAAGACCTCCGACTGAATTGTTGTGTGTAAAGAGGCTGTCCACTTTCTGATCTGTGGCTGAAAAGCGGAAGACTGGGCCCCAAGAAAAAAAAAAGACAGTCATAAAGCGGGAGGCTCAGGTAAGAAGAATTTCCCTCTTTGTCTTTGTTTTAGATCAGGGACCAGGTTACACTGTGCTATTGCTAAGGTTTGTGATAGCAGGGAGAGAGAGTCGAAGTATTGTATCTTGAGTCATAGATCAGGGAATAACAAAGCAAAGTAAACAGTCATTCTAGACACTACTGTGGATATGGGGAAATAAGATACCACGTGGTACAAGAGAAGGGTTACGTAACAGTCTTTTTTAAGACATGGGAGATCAGTGCACTAAGAGATCACGAGATCCCCTAACGGATAATGTGAAGCATATGCAATTGCAGTAAGCAGATAATGTGAGATATTTTGCAAAATGTGTTAACAACTATAAATTTGATAGTAAACTAGATAAACTTTCACTAGTTAAACTCCTTAAACAAGCTTTAATCTGATGCAGGCGTCAGGCAAAAGAAAACAGCACCAACTAGGCATACCTCAAGCACATAGGTGGATTGAGGAAGCAAATTGTAAAAAAACAGAAGCTTAAAAATTCTGAAACATTTTAGACAACAGAGTGAAAGGTCTGACAGACAGAATCTCTGAAAAATGAAAACTTAGAGCAGACTGGACTTGCATTAATTAATGCATACAACAGGAAAATGAGACAGTAGATGAATATTACGCTAGATTATTAAAATGCTTTAAACAACAATTAAAAAAATACATTTTTAAAAGGTTGCATTGCCTCTATCAGTAGCTTTATTACAAGGCATATGATAAATCACTGAACAAGCAGGCTGCAAGCCTTACTTGAGTATGCTAGACGTACTGAAAGACACTTTAATAGTAAAAAGAAAAGAAAGGGCACAAGTCTTCACTGCTGAAGACGGAGCTGAAGTATTTGTATTACAGTCAGGTAAAAAGAGCATCTAGCTAGGGACTATAAACAAAATAAGAAAGCAATGACAGAAGATAAAGGAGATGTGGACTGACTATATGATAGTGATAATAACCAAAAATCATCAGGAAAGGTTAATAAACAAAAAGAAAATGTGAATGTAGTAGAGGGAATAGAGGAAGTACAAACAGATGTAGAGAATAAAAATGAAAATAAAATTTTAGATTTAGCATTGTTGAGCCTGGAGCTCTACCTAGCAGATACAAAACCAGAAGTAACACTTCTGGTGGAGGAAAGAAAAGTCAAATTCCTGTGTGACTCAGGAGCGTCACGGACTTTGATACACCCTCCAAGTTACCAAAACATTCTGAATCACCTGATTATATATTAGTAAAAGCAGCAAATGGACAGCTATACAGGAACCACTTTCCCATAATATAGCAATAACTGACCCTGTTTCAGGTATGACTCAGAAAAGTAAAATTGTAGTTTCTGCAAAAATATCCAGTAAACTTACTGGGAAGAGACCTTGTGCAGATATTTGGCATAGCAGTAGTTCCTACCATGCAGGGTATGGAAGCACAAAGACAAATGGATGCTCTTGTGGTGTGATCAGAGGGTGAAGCCTATTATTGGTACAGCCAGGACCTAGTTATGACTGGTCCAAGGGCAGTAACCAAAGAACTGATAAACGTAGCCATCAGTAAGGTACCCTCCCTTGACACTGATCAGCAGCACTTGTTACATTGTACTCCATACTACTGTAGCACACCAGAACCTAATAAGGAATATAAGTAAGAATCCTGCTGACAGATTAATATTACGAACTTTATGTTGGGATACTGAGGGAAACAGTGTAGTAAGCTGTTCATTACCTCAGGAATTCATGAGATTGTATAAGTCCAATAGACTGCCACATGTCAGCTTGACAGAAAACAAAAGTGTTAAATGGGCAGACTTAGAAAAAAAAGGTAACAAAATGGGAAAACAGACTGATTTAAAAATGTCAAAACAAGGGATACAAAAACAAAAAACTGAATTGGTTGACACAGACACATACAGCTGTACACTTGCAATCTAGTAAGGACAGCTGATTAGCATTTTTATTAAAAGAAAAAGAAGAGGCCTTGTGTAAAATTCCAACAACTCTGTGGTCAACAGGCAAGTTAAATGTAGGGCTTATTCAAGCAGCAGGACCAGTTACAATTACCCCAAAGTCAGCTTTTAGACCACAGAAAAGACAATACATTTTGGAAAAGAATGCAAAAGTAAAAATTAAGCCTATAATAAGCAGCATTACTCAAAAAAGGAGTACTGGTAGAATCTCCTGATTCACCATGTGATACACCCCTATTTCCTGTTAAAAAAGCAAACGGGAAAATGGCAAATGGTACAAGATTTATGAGCTGTAAATAATGCAGTAATACCTAGAGCACCTACGGTGCCAGACCCACATACCTTGTTAAATGATTTAAAGCCACAACAGAAGTATTTTACTGTGGTAGATATAAGCAATGCTTTCTTTTCAATACCTATACATCCTGATAGTCAATATTGGTTTGCATTTACATTTCAGGGTAAAAGGTATACATATACTCGACTACCACAGGGATATTGTGAGAGCCCAATAATATTTGCACAAAAAATGGCTAGCAACCTGGCAGGGTTTACCCCACCAGAAGGTAGTCAAATTTTACTTTATGTAAATGACATCTTGCTAGCAGCACCCAGCAGCAGTGCAGGGTGGATACAGTAGCATTATTAATACAAGGACACAAAGTAAACAGAAGTAAGTTACAACTTTGAGAAAAAAAAAAACACAGGTTAGATACCTGGGATATGTGATATTCAATAAAGGTAAAATACTAAATAATGGGAAAGAGAAAAAAAAAAAACAACAGCAATTTTGCAAGCACCCAAACCAACAACTAAAAAAGAAATAATGTCTTTCTTAGGTACAACTAATTTTTGTTGGAGCTGGGTACCAAATTATTTTACAATAGAAAACAAAAGCAGAAATGGCTTTCTGCAGGTTGAAGCAGTTAATAGCTTCTTCATTAGTTTTAAGACTTCCAAGTTATCACAAACGTTTTTTTTAGACCATAGATTGTAAGCAATGGTACATGACATCAGTATTAAAGCAACAACATGGGGATAAGCAATGCCCCATAGCTTACTATTCATCACAGTTAGACCCAGTGGTGCAATCTTTGCCTCACTGTGTACAAGCAGTAGTTGCAGCAACAATGGCAGTGCAGGCTTCAGCCTCAGTGGTGTTATTCCACCCTCTCACATTGAGAATGCCTCATGCAGTTGCAATAATTCTGCTACAAGAAAAGTTGCATACCTTTCTCCTGCTAGACATCTTTCATGTATGACCATACTGCTGAGTCAACCTCATATGAACAGTTAGCTTTACCTAGACAAGATCTTACAGATATGCCCTTGGATGATGCTGAGGTGACATATTACGTGGATGGCTCATGCAGAAGGGGTCCTACAGGGAAAAATCTGGTGGGGTATGCAGTAGTTACAGACACTAAAAATTTAGAAGCACAAACTTTGCCACACAACTTGTATGCTCAAGCAGCAGAACTGGTAGTTTTGACAGGAGCATGTATTTTAGTAAAAGGCAAAAAGTGAACATATATACTGATAATCAGTATGCTTTTCTACAGTGCATGTGTTTGCACAACAATAAAGAAAATAGAGGGATGATTACATCCAGTAAAAAACCTATTAATCATGCGCAATTTATTTTGGAGCTATTAGAATCTATTCAGTTGCCTACC
Source organism: Protopterus annectens (assembly GCF_019279795.1). NCBI lineage: Eukaryota > Metazoa > Chordata > Ceratodontiformes > Protopteridae > Protopterus > Protopterus annectens. The sequence goes on along the minus strand of NC_056748.1, from coordinate 195,372,023 downwards.
AAAGTAGCTATTTGTAAATGTGTAGCTCATACAAAACAACAGGATAAAATTTCAAAAGGTAATGCACGAGCTGATGCAGCTGCAAAGCAAGCAGCCTCAGACTCAGAAACTTTATTTTTGAATGAGAAATTACAACCCTTTGAGATTTTAGATTTAGACATGTTAAAAACAATGCAAATGCTTACTACAAAAGCAAAAAAACAAAACTGGGTAAAACAAGGTGCAATTTTTGAGAATGGACTGTACATTTCCAAAGGAAAAAAAAAACAATATTGCCGTCTAATTTATTTAGATATACAGCTTTGTTGAGCCATGGGCAGAGCCATGTCTCAACAGGGGGGATGGTACAGTTAGTAAATAAAATATTCCAAACATATGGATACATAAATTATACAATAAAATTTTGTGCAGCTTGTCATACTTGTAACAAGCACCATGCACAAGGAGCATTTAAAAACAAGCAAGGAGTTTCCTACACCACCATATCCATTCCATACTATTTGTATGGACTTCATAGAGTTGAATAAATGTGAAGGAAAAAAATGCTGTTTAGTGATCATAGATATGTTTTCAAAATGGGTAAAAGCTTTTCCAACCAGGAATCCGGATGCAGCAACAGTGGCAAAGGCCCTAGTAAAGGAAATAATTCCTAGATTTGGCATACCGGAAAGAATCTATAGTGACAATGGGACACATTTTGTCAATCAGACAATTCAACAACTTGGGAGATTTTTTGGGATTTCCTTAAGGAATCACTGTGCTTACCACCCACAGTCAGCAGGACTGGTGGAGAGGTACAATGGGATTTAAAAAAAAAACAAGTTAAGGAAGTTGATGAGTGAGACTCAGAAGAATTGGATTTGCTGTTTACCTCTAGCATTGCTGAGCATGAAAACAGTAACAAATGTAAAGGGTTTGATCCCCTTTGAAGTAGTATTTGGAAGGGCATATTATGTGCCTCAGTGGAAAGCTCTCATGCCTGCAGAGCTGGAGGCTGACAGTTCATTAGCTAATTATATAAAAAAAAAACTGTTAATAAATAAATCTGTTTTGCAGTTTAACTCTTTTTCAGATAAAAGAACCTTCAGCTGAATAAAAACTTTGTGACTGATACACAAGGGCAAAATGGCCAAGAGTAAAGCAAACAAAAAGCAGAGCAACCCAAGAACTATTGCATAATTATTTTGTTAACTGTGCATTTGTTGACTATAAGTGTGACAATTTTTCTCTTATTGTGGTTTTTCCCTGCACTCAACCACACAAGTGAAAGTGAGAAGACGTGATAAACTGTTTATAGACTGGCATCCAAACTTTAACACATACCTGGCCATGAAGCAAGTGTATACAGAGACTATAAACTTTTCAAATTGCTGGGTTTGTACAGCTATACCAACAGCATATAAAAGACTGTAATGTCCACTGTCCCTCTGGGGATAAAATGAGACTTTGGAAAGTTTTTTTTATACAGAAACTGTGAGATCACAGGACAAAATTGCTTTATTTTTACCTGTCACACAAAAGGAGTTGTATGTTTCTACAAAGTGATACCCTCAGGTGGGCTGGAGTAATGGTAATATAACAATGTCTTATAAATGTTACATTAAAGTCAAAAGTGGGGGTACTGTTTGTAATACTAACCATGATTCATATCTGAGTTCAATGAAAACTACATTAAATGCAGTATGTGACAATCCAGTCTTAACTAAGCAATTGTCTATTAAGGATAGAAAATGTTTCATGCAGGGATAACACGTATTAGTACCAAAGTAATGATTTTATTTGTGGGAAAAAGGCATATGAATGGTTACCTGAGAATTGGTCCGGCAGTTGTTTTTTGGGTTATCTGGTTTCAGCAATAAGACATACTGCAGAATTACCTTTGGGTAAGATACGAAACGTAAAAAAAACAGCTCGAAAATCTGAAGGTCCAGTTAAGAAACCTGTGAATCCAGTTGGTAAAATCGAAGCTGGTTAAAAAGACCATAATTCAGTGAAAGACAAAAGTAAATTGACTCATATGGACTTGGGCAACAGTGTTATATCCAGGGCAGAAATACCACCAGCCTATGGAGCAGTCAAATCGATCTGGGAGCTGAGGAAGCTGTCAAGAAGTCATGAGCAATGCAACTTTTTCCACCCTAGAATTGGTGACTGATGAACTGAATGCAATAAAAACTGTTGTGCTACAAAATCGAATGGCTCTTTACTTCACCCTAGCGGCAAGAGGTGGTACACAAAGAAGAATGCTGTGCGTACATTCCAGACAACCAACATGAAATCAATGACCACCTAGAGGTAATTCAGCAAGTATCAGCAATGACTAAACCAGGCCCAAACCCACTGACGGACTTTTTCCAGAATCTGTTTGGGGGGGTGGGGTTCCATCCTATTAAACATTTAATTGCTATTTGTGTGGGTATACTCCTAATAGGAACATGTGTTTACTGTGAAATTCCCTGCATGAAAAGATTAATCAAAAATTTGTTGATATATCTGTTACTAAAACTTTTTACCAAAGTGTTGAAATTGAAAGATTAATTTCAGATAATGCTTTTTCTGAAATATAAAATAAATGACTTACTTAGCTGAAAGTCCTTGAAAAGGAAAAGGCTAAGAAATGAAATAATATTGTTTATAATAGAATGAAATGCATTAACAGGAGGGAGAATGTTAGAAAAATATGTATTCACATATATGCTGCTAGAAAAATATGTATTCACATATATGCTGCTACAAAAATATGTATTCACATATAAGCTGTTAGGAAAATATGTATTCAAACATTCAGACATATATAAGTTGTGTGGTCAGATATATATAAATGAACTTGAACATATATGAAGTACAAAGGTTGAAAAATAGTATAATATGTAATGCATTTAATTCTGTTTTACTAGAATAATAGTAGAAATGAACTCGCATATTATTGCTTGAAGCATAAGCTGCAGTGTGATTAGAAACTTGGCCTTGGCAGCTCGGCTGGCTCATGTCTGTCAGTGAAAGATTATTTTGTAAAGTTAGAAAATAATGAATCTGTGTGCATGTGTATCTTTTCCTGCTTCCACCAGAAGAATGGCCTTGTGCGCACTATCAGAGATAATGTCCAGCTGGTGAACAAGAAAGAGACAAAGAGAAGTATTAAAGAAGACATGCACCCATTGTATTCGAACTAATCTAAGAGCCTTGAATTGGCTACATCCTCGGAAGGACATCGTGACTGACCAGGTGCTTTGCAAGGCTGTAATATTCTCATGGGAAAGTAAATTTTCAAAAATTGTAATATCAGCATTTTTCTTATGAATGGTCATGATGTAAAGACCCTGTCACTGACCACGTCATTGAGGTGGGCAAAAGCTGATTGTAAAACATATAAAATGTCAGGTGTTTCCTGAATAAAGTTAGACAAAATTCTGTACAAGTTTGTGTATGTTTTTTTGCCTCCTAATGTACATTAGAGTATATGTATAGTAGATACTTGAGTTTCCTGCATTACTGTCTGTTATTGACTGTCATTTTAAAATGCCTAATGATTTTTACAGTCTGATTTTAACAATTTATTTAACACTATGATTCCAGAGTGGGGGATGGTGTCAAAGGCCTTGGCAAGGTCTAGATAGGCTGTGTGGACCACCTTACCCTTGTCCATGGCTCTGGAGACTGATTCAAAGAAGTCAATCTGGTTCAGGAGACAAGATCGGCCCTTCACAAACCCAAACTGGGTGGGGTCCAGTGTTTGAAGGTTGCCAATGTCTTTGTTTATAAGTTCCATGATAATACGCTCCATGGCCTTGCAGATAAGGCTTGTCAGACTGATGGGACGGTAGTTTCCGGGATCCAAGGTGGATCCCCCCTTGTGGATTGGGATAACTGTAGCTCTGCGCCACTCAGTGGGCACAAAACCTGAGGTGAGGCTATGATTAAACATAACACTTAGGTGAGGTGCCAGTTCATATTGTAGTTCATGTAGTACACAGCCCGGGATGTCATCTGGTCCCATGGATGCTGTATTCTTGGCTATAGAGAGTGCATTTTGTACCTGTGTGGCCGTTATTACTGGAATTTGGCAATCTTCCGGTATTAAGATGGGCCATTTAGGGGGTGAGAGGGGGGTGAAGTTGGCACTGAATCGATCTGCCAGGATATTGGCCATATCCTTCGGATCAGTATATTTAATGCCATTCTGTTTTAGCTCAGAGCAGATCTGAGCATTGCCATTTAGATTCTTGACATAGTTATAGAATGCTTTGTGGTTGTCTTTGGAATCTTTGGCAATTTTATTTTCGTAACTAGCTTTGGAGGATTTTATGAGGCATCTCAGTTTCTTACTGAGGCTAGTAAGGGAGTTTTTTGCATCCTGGGATTTTCCTCTTTTCTGCAAAAGTTTCTTCCTTTTGTTGTAAAGTTTGTTTATGGTAGGGGACCACCAGATTGGCTTCCTTTTTTTGGATGAGAGCATTTTGGTTCTATTTGGGATGGCACGATTCATGCATGAGTGGATGTGCTCGTACAGTGCCTTAGTGTAAGATTCAGCAGTTGAACTTTCAGTTCCCGTCTGCATGGGTTTCATGAAGTTTGTCACTTCTGACTTGAGTAGCATGAAGTTGGCTTTGGAGAAGTTATTTATGGTGGTTTATTTACTGGAGGTGGGGGTGGGATGTGGATGTTAAGGGTGATTAGCTTATGGTCAGACCTGACTAACGAGGGGGTGACCATAGGTATGGAGCATTGATTTCCCATGTTGGTAATGACCAGGTCTAGGATATTGGTGCCCCTGGTGGGACTATGGATTAGTTGATCCAGGGCGTTGGAATTTATGAACTCCAAGAACCATTGCGCAAAGGTGTTGGGACATGAGTAGTTTTCCCAGTTAATGGCAGGGTAGTTAAAATCACCCAGTATTAGGGTGTTTGGTTCTATCTTAATATTTTCCAGTATGTTTAGAAAGGTGTAGTGAGAATCTTGGGGTATGGTGGGGGATCTGTAGCAAGCTACAATTTGGATTGCAGTTTTACCTAGTGTTAGTTGCACTTGGAGAATTTCAGACACATTGTGTTGGCCAACCAGCCTGGTGGTGTGAATATCCTTGGTGAATATTGACACTCCTCCACCTTTAGTGTTTCGGTCCTGTTTTTGGTGGCCGAAAAGTGTGGTAAGAGTTGTAGCCTGGTATTGCAGGGGTGCTCTCTGGAGCCTTGAACCAGGTCTCAGTTACTGCACAGATATCGATGTTCTCCATTTTTAGGAGTGCCTCGAGAGAGTGCATTTTGAGGTTTAGACTTCTAGCATTGAGTAGCATTACCTTCAGATTTTGCATGCTTGTACCTGTTACGGTGGTGGTTTTGTCCTTTGAAGTTTGCCTAAAAAAGGCACTATAGGGGTGGCAAGAGCCTTAGCCAGTAACCTGAATCCCAGGGGCGACAGGTGCAGACCATCTCTGGCAAAGCATCGTGGTCTGTCAATCATGTCATCCCAGGCAGACAGATACTGGATCCCCTTTGAGTGACACCATAAGCTTAGCCAATTGGTGAAGTCAATCATTTTATCCTTATATTGTGGTATCATTCTGGGCGAAGGCAGGATGCTACTCAGGGCTAGGGTCATACCTGCCTGGGCCACATGATCCGAGAGCTCTTCCATGTCTCTTTTCATGTAGTCCAGGGAGGTACGTCTCAAGTCATTCACTCCAACATGGACAATGACAGAGTCATATTTGTACTTGTTGTGGAGTGACTTGAGTGCATGCGTTATGTGGCAGATCCTGGCACCTGACAGGCAGCTGACTGTAATTTTCTCCTTATTCAACCTGGTGAGAGGGACATCAGTGTGCCGGACTACAGAGTCACCTATGACTAAAGTGTTAGGTACATTGTCTTGCCTTAGGGGCTGTTGCTGGGTGGCACACTGGTGTTGTGAACTATGTGACACATTGGTTGTGATTGGTGTTTGTTTGAGTTTCAGCTTCAGAGGTCTTTGTTGCTTGGGCAGGTTACAGTTAAGGGCCTCTACATATGTGGATTTAGTGTTGCTATATGTGGGTGTTGGTGCGGGTTTAGAAGGGCTATGTGTTGCTTGAGCTGTAGTGTGGGTGTTAACCTTCTCCTCTTGACTGTTTAGCACAATCTTGGGTGGAGAGAGCTTTGCTTCCATTTTGGCTATGTAAGTGCATCTCTCACAGGTTGTAGTGTTGGGTGTTAGGAGGAGAGGGTTGTCTGTGTACATGAGGCAATTGCTGCATTGCCCCAGTATGCCCAGATTCACCAGGTGGACAGGAGAAATCACCGGAAGCTGACCCTTGGACATGCCTGGTTTGGGGCTTTTTTTTTTTCTTTGTAAAATATAGGAGCTGTTTCCTTAGCAAGGTACTTTGCAATTATAGGCTGTTTAGTGCCTACTATTAATTTCTCCTTGTTAACAAGGAAAGTTCAGTGTTTGTATGAGTTAAGACTTTCCAGCAGGTATTAGAGAAAGTGCTAGTCACAGGGATGCTTAAAGGTAAGATTGAAAAGAATGCGCTCTGCAGTGTGCACTAGAGAAATTAGATGTGAAAGTAGGTAACTTGAGTTTTACCTGTTTAAAAAGTTAAGGTTTAGTGGAGAGTTACTATTTTTAAAACAGCAAGATGGATTGAAAGGGGTGGTCACTTTTGTATTTTTGTACTATGAAATACTGTAGGATGGCCAATAAATTTAAATAATTGAAGGGGTGGGATTTCAAAAATGATGATTTTGTGATTACTCACATAAACCAGTGAAAGTAGAGAGAAATGAGATATATGGTCAGATTAACATAAGAGGCGGGCAACTAGAAAGACAGTGGTATTTAACAAGACAACTTAAATGGGTGGGAGGGTGGGGAAAAATTCTGCCTGACTCAGAACAGAGAGATCTGTGGTCTCTTTTGAAGTTTTAATATGCTGTTAAAACAGAATGCAAGCAAAATACAAGGTAAAGAAAACAAACTACAGTATTCAAAATATAGAAAGGCAATACAGTAATACAAAAAATAAATGCAAACTAACTTTTCCTTGACAGCAAAGTGTAGCAGAGTCTGGATGAGCCTTTCTGGTAAAGCTCTGAAATGTTTTAGTTTACTCCTTAAATAGAAATTTTAGTTCCTAGCTCCACCCCCTCTGTTAACAAGTGATTAACCTTAAGTGACCTCTTCTGTCTTATGAATGAGTCCTTAATTAATCAGTTCTTATTTCTGCCTGACTCAGAACAGAGAGAGCTGTGGTCTCTTTTGAAGTTTTAATATGCTGTTAAAACAGAATGCAAGCAAAATACAAGGTAAACAAAACAAACTACAGTATTCAAAATATAGAAAGGCAATACAGTAATACAAAACATAAAAGCAAACTAACCTTTCCTTCACAGCAAAGTGTAGCAGAGTCTGGATGAGCCTTTCTGGTAAAGCTCTGAAATGTTTTAGTTTACTCCTTAAATAGAAATTTTAGTTCCTAGCTCCACCCCCCTGTTAACAAGTGATTAATCTTAAGTGACCTCTTCTGTCTTATGAATGAGTCCTTAATTAATCAGTTCTTATTTCTGCCTGACTCAGAACAGAGAGAGCTGTGGTCTCTTTTGAAGTTTTAATATGCTGTTAAAACAGAATGCAAGCAAAATACAAGGTAAAGAAAACAAACTACAGTATTCAAAATATAGAAAGGCAATACAGTAATACAAAAATAAAAGCAAACTAACCTTTCCTTCACAGCAAAGTGTAGCAGAGTCTGGATGAGCCTTTCTGGTAAAGCTCTGAAATGTTTTAGTTTACTCCTTAAATAGAAATTTTAGTTCCTAGCTCCACCCCCTCTGTTAACAAGTGATTAACCTTAAGTGACCTCTTCTATCTTATGAATGAGTCCTTAATTAATCAGTTCTTATTTCTGCCTGACTCAGAACAGAGAGAGCTGTGGTCTCTTTTGAAGTTTTAATATGCTGTTAAAACAGAATGCAAGCAAAATACAAGGTAAATAAAACAAACTACAGTATTCAAAATATAGAAAGGCAATACAGTAATACAAAAAATAAATGCAAACTAACCTTTCCTTCACAGCAAAGTGTAGCAGAGTCTGGATGAGCCTTTCTGGTAAAGCCTTGTAGAGGGTGCATAGAAGTACAGTCCATGGTTTCTTACTTTGCAGGGTTACAGCATCAGATTTATCACTGATGCTATTCCTTGAATGTGTTGCATGTCTTCAGAGAGATAGTAATAACAAAGATAATACTGCAGTTACTGACAGTAAAACTATAGTGTGTATTACAACTAATAGTAAGTGTTTTAAAATACACTGAGGCTATTATAAGGTGATGTTGGTTGATTCTATTAAGGTCTGCACAGCAAAACAACATTTTTAAAAATGTTTTTCCAGTAGTATCATACAAGAAAGTAAATGCAATGTCTACAATATTTACATACAAATGACATTTTTAAAAATATTGTTCATTTGTACTAGACAAAGGAAATGGAGCATTAGTCAACAGAAGAGTTTCAGAAATTTAAATTTGTCAAAAATGTTGAAAGTCAATCCAGACTCTTATTTTTCTCACATTTAAGAAACACATGCTACCAATCAGCCTTTAGAGACATTAGTTTTATAGATTTTGGCATCTTATAGGAAATTTAAAATTCTGTGTACTTCCAAGTAAATATTTTTAAGAAGGCAATATGAAGTTAATTCCACTAAAGATAATATTAGATATTTTGAGTTATTATCAACTTTAGTAAGACAGTATGGAGTTATAAAAATGTAAAATGTATAACTGGTTTTAATTTCTAAGTTCAAAATAAGCTTATTTAGTTTGGGAACAGATGGATTTAAGTCTGTTTCTCTATATATAAGTATTAAAAATATTTAAAAAATAAGAAATGTATGCAGTATCACTTCTGGCATCAAGTTTCTCTTTGTTTCTAAACTTGGGATAAATGTATGCATTTATAAACAAACTTTGTGCTCTAATTTATACTTATTTATGATCCTGCCTACTGATAAAATAGTCAAATGATTTATGACATTAAATCCAAATGTAAGATGAATTAACCAAACTCTAGCATTGACTGATATATTTTGGTTTCATAATTCAATTTTTAAAGCCATTGGAAAAATGGTAAAAAACAAACTTTTTAATGAAATGTTCCTATTTATACATTTTCTGAAATACTTAAATGTTAGGTTAATAAAATTTGAACTTGTTAACCTGTTAGAAGATCCACCAAAATATTTTGTACAATCTGCAACATGTTATTATTTATAGTGGCTAAAGAAGAAATTGGTTTCAGTTTAGAATTACAATGTGGATTTTTATGAATTAATTTCTATTGTGATTCAGGTTTACCAGAGCTGTTCAAAGTTTGGCATTCTTAGCCAGAGATTTGAAGTGCATCTAAGAGAATCCAAGGTATCCACTGAAATCTTCAACAAATAAGTAGAATTGAAGCCTATTTAATGCACTTGTATACTGTATTTCACTGAACTGCTGCTTCATTTTATACTGTTTTTGCTGATGTGACTGGTTCATTCTGCACTTGTATATTTTGATTCATCTGCTTTAAATAGCATAAGCTAGATTCAAATTTGCTGAATCTAGACTGTCTGGCATCACTTGAGCACTAAAACCAGCCATCTTACATTAAGAGGGCCCCCTTGCACAGTTGTGGCAGAAGTGTGAAGCTCAGGATCCATCTGGGTTGAAAATTGATGGAATAAAGGCTCACTGAGGAGCTTTTCTATTGGCAGATTTTGTTAGAACTGTTTAAATTCATTCATATTTAAGCACCGCATTTGCATGGTTTTGCACTCAGTTTACTGGAGTTGCTCATAGTTTGGCATTCTTAGCCAGAGACCTGAAGTACATCGAAGAGAATCCAAGGCATCTACTGAAATGTTGAAAAATAAGAAGAATTTTAGCCTGTGTTTTGCACTAGTCTACTATATTTCACTGAACTGTTGCTTCATGTTATACTGTTTTTGCTGATGTGACTGATTCATTCTGCACTTGTATATTTTGCCTCATCTGCATTCAATAGCACAGGATAGATTTAGACTTGCTGAATCTAGACTGTTTGGTATCACTTGAGCACTGAAACCAGCCATCTTACATTGAGGGCCCCATGCACCCTTGTGGCAGAAGTGTGTAGCTCAGGACCCATCTGAGTTGGAGACTGATGGAACAAAGTCTCTGTGAGGAGCTTTTCTTTTGGTAAATTGTGTTAGAACTGTTTACATTTATTTGTATTTAAGCACTGCTTTTGCCCTTAGCTGTGCACAATTCAACAGGAGTTAGCAGTGCCTTGTATAAATGCAAACACCTAGAATCACATTATTTTTCACTGAGCACCACTCAGTAAAACCCTCTCAGCCTTCCCTGCTGCTCTTCGAGCAACTTAGTTGCACACTGCTGCACTGAAGGCAGCTCAGCTAAGCACTGCCAACTGTCGCCCCACTTCCTTCAGTAATCCTATATAGTGTTATCTGCCCTTGCTAATTCCAGAGCAGTGCTGATCTTTTACCATCCCACACAACAGTAATTACCTGCTGCTGTGGACAGTCAGTTTCCTAACATTTCTCCAGCCATCTTGATTGACATGGACATCCTGAGACAATGCAGAAATTGCCTCATTTATGCTGACAACCACCTACTCCTAAAGCAAACAGAAGACTATGTGAGAGATGTGACTGCACCATGAAACTTAAATCAGTCCTATCATGTAACAATAAACAATGCATCAAAATGGTTGTCAGCTCACACACCTCTCCTCTTACACAAGAAAAGGTCAAGCCACATAAACCAACATATGAGGAGGTACTCACCAAGAGCTTTCCAAAAGACCAGAGACCTCCCAAATGCAGATGAACCTCACATACTGGAGCATGAACAGAATTCACCAGTACACATAACAACATGTGTAATAGTGCCTCAGTAATGAAGCCCCTTATGCAAAACACTTCAAAACCAGATTTCCTAGTCATAGATGACTCAATATTGAGACACACAGATGTCCCTCTCACCAGGATGGACAAGGAGAAGGTCACAGTCAACTGCCTGTCAACTGCCAGGATCCACCAAGTCACACACACACTCAAGTCACTCATCAGCAATTGCCATTATGATTCTGTCATAGTACATGTTGGAGTGAATGACTTGAAATACCTCTGTGGACTATATGAAGAGAGACCTAATAGAGCTCTCAGATTATGCGTGCCAGGCAGGTATGTCCCTAGCCCTAAGCAGCATTCTAGATTCAGCTATGATGATGCCACAGTACAGACAAAAAATGATTGATTTTAACAATTGGCTTAGCTTCTGGTGTCAATCCAAGAGGATTCAATATCTGTTAACCTGAGAACGACATGGTTGACCAACCTCAGTGCTTATCCAGAGATGTCCTTCACCTGTCTCCTTAAGGATTTAAGATATTGGCAAAGACACTTGCCTCCCCATAGATCCTTTTTTAGACTATGTCAAAGCAACAAAGCTTCCAACGTCAGAAAATACTCAAGGTCACACTGCTTAACGTTAGGAGCTTAAACAGTAAGCTGCACTCCCTGGGTGCATTCCTCACCTTGTAAGATGCTGACGTCTGTGCAGTCACTGAGATTTGGTTCAAGGCCATAGACAGTACCTTAGCCATGCAGGGTTACAATGCCTTCCCACATTCAGACTCAAAAATGAGTGTGAAAGAACCAAAGGTGGGGGCGTATCGATTTTCATTAAATTCAAATACACCTCACAACTGGTGAAATAGTACGACTCTCTTGAGCTTCTCCAATCCAAATAACTATAGGCAAAACACCCTACCACACCATAGCTAGCTGCAGGTCTCTCACCATGCACCAGGATAAACAGACTGCCTACCTAGACTTGCTTGAATTGCTCAGTACACAGCCAAACACCTTGGTCATGGGAGACTTCAAATTACCCATCCATCAATTGGGTGGCTTACATGAGCACAGACAAGACTGCACTGAAGTTCCTGGACTTTGTTAACTCAAGTACACTGGAACAGTTAGTCTGCACCTAGGGCCTCAGATGTTCTAAACCTAGTACTTACAGACATGGGGGGGGTACTACACTACCCCCAGTGTGCTGCCCTCCCTAGTTAAGTCATGACATAAATCTATCTCATTTAAAGAAAAAAATAGACATGACACCCCTACAAGAGCAAAAGAAATAAAAAAATTTCTCCAAAGCAGTTATTGCTTCCTAAGTGATGGTATAAATGGTTTCAGAGCCCCTGCTAACAAAGGCAACAATGACTTCTATGATGGAAATTGACAGTTCACTACTCAGGGATCATTGAGAAACTCTCCCAGCTGGGTATCGACCCATTCATCAGTAGACACGTAGCAAACTGGCTCAAAGATAGAACGTACACAGTTAAAGTTGGGGAATCCACCTCCACCAGCAGACCAGTTACCAGTGGTGTACCAGAAAGATCTGTACTGGGCCCTCTACTGTTTGGAATTTATTTTACTGAAGTCCAGTCAAAAGTTGATGTCCTGTGGCTTACTAAGTTTGCAGATGACTGTAAACTGGGCACAATCATAGAGTCCCCCAATGGCATCAACAAATTACAGAAGGGATTAACACAAACAAAAGATTGGTGCCAGAGACATGGACTGAAACTAAATGCAAAAAAATGCCTCATTTTCCCCTTTGGCAGAGAAGAAGCCCCTGCTAGTTACGATATAGACAGCACCCCTCTAAGCTCAAGCACAGTGGTGCATGACTTAGGGGTGCAGGTTGATAGCAATCTAAACTTTGATCACCATGTGTCCACACTAGTAAGGAAAGCCTTCTACACTACCCATCTCATAAATAAGTGCATCTCATCCAAGACCAGGGAGGTCATTACTCCACTGTACTCAGCCCTTATCAGACCACTGATTGAGTGCAATTTCACCCTTCTGTATGTACTTCACCAGACACCTGCAGCAGCTGGAGAGACCACAGATGTTTCTAACCAGGAGAATTCAGGTGCTCCAAGGCATGATCTACATGGAAAGACTCAAAGCCCTATCATTGTACTCTGTATTGTGAAGGCTCCTGAGAGGCAACCTGTGCCTGGCCTACAGAGCAGTCACTGACCCTGCCTTAATGGAAATGCTACAAACCGCAAATCAAATGAGCCAAGAGTCACTCTCTCCAGATCTCAGCCTGGACTATGACATTAATAGAACTTGTGCAAGAGACAGATATGTCTCCCAGAGATTGCCACTCCTCTGGAATAAGCTCCCACTTCATGTGAAGCAGAACTCATTAATGACCTTATTTAAGTGCAACCTTGATAATTAAGATGTTAGAAGATTATTGGCTATCGACCTGGAGGTAATTTTAAGCCTAGCCATTTTAACCCAATGTAATACCATACAGGTACTAGTCAATACCCAAGATTGCATTTAGTGATGAATACCCATGTCCAGAAGGGTTGTGAGCTTTATCCCCATTAAGAATTTACTGTGCCCCATCCAGGTTCCTCTTGAACAGTGTTATAGAGATGCTCTGTTTTACATTAATTGGTAGCCTATTCCAAAGATGTGGCAGTTGCTGGGAGATAAATCTATCCCTCGAGCATGTCCTATTGAAGTCGCAGGTCATATGGAACAGGTAGCTCTAGACCCATTTGATTTACAGATATGCAGTAAGTTCATTAGGTTTGGGTCTTGAGTTGTTTTGTAGGCCAGGCATAAGTCTCCCGTAAAAAAAGTCTATACGATATGGAGTGTAGTGACATGGATTTTAGTTGGTCTGTGTAAGACACATGCCGAAGGCCCTTGATCTTCTTTGTTAGAAACCTCTGAAGTCTCTCTAATAGCTGTAGGTGCGTAGTACAGTACATATTGAATGGGGCGTTATACTCAATTATGGGCTGGATAAGTGCAGAGTAAGGGGGGTTATAACTTCTTTTGCTCTTGAGGTGATGCCTTTACTAAACAAGTGAGTTAGGTGGAAAGCTTTCCTTACAATGATAGACATGTGGTGGTCGAAGTTAAGGTCACAGTCAACCTGTGATCCCAGGTTGCTTACCACTTCATGGATACTTAGGGTATTGTTATTGATTTGATAGTGTGAAGGGACTTTGTTTGTGCTGAAGGGAATGATGATGCATTTCTTTGCATTCAATTTGAGACCGTGACTAATACACCAGCCGTTGGTCTGTGCGAGACCATCCTGGAGTATACTGACATAATTTGGGGATTCAATGATTGCACTAAATTTGCAGTCATCTGCAAACTCAGTCTGCCACAACCTTTTAGTTTTGATCTGAACTTATGAGAAGTATATACCGAGTAGTAGAGGACCCAGCACTGACACCTGTGGCACCCTGCTGGTAACATGTCTGCTGGTTGATGTGGAGTCACCCACTTTGATAGTGTGTGCCTGGTTTGTGAGCCAGTTGGCAATCCATTTTACAACAAAGGGGTTTACATTCAGTTTGCTAAGTTTATCAGTAATGCCTGAATGTGGGATTGTGTTGAAAGCCTTTGCTAAGTCAAGGTATTCTGTGTGCCCTCATCAATGGCCTTGGTCACACTTTCAAAGAAATCCACCAGATTTAACAGACAGGATCTACCCTTCACAAAGCCAAATTGGGTAGGATCCAGGTTTTGAACATCACCCATGTCTTTATGTATGAGGTTCATAATGATATGTTCCTTGGCCTTACCGATGAGGCTGGTCAGGCTTATGGGTCTGTAATTCCCTGGGTCTGTTGCTAGGTCACCTTTGTGGAGGGGAATAATTGTAGCTGTTCTCCATTCTGCAGGAACAAAGCCTGTGGTAAGTCTATGATTGAAAAGGGTACTTAGTGGTAATGCTAATTCATGTTTTAGCTTGTTTAAAGGATAGCCTGGGATGTCATCTGGTCCCATAGAGGCTGTATTCTTTGCCTTGGACAGGGATTTGAGGATTTGCTCTTCAGATATGTAAGGTGGGGTGGGGGAGGGTTTTTTGTATGGAGAGGATAACGGAGTGAAATTTTCAAGAAACCTATCCGCTAGCAGGTTTGCTATCTCTGTGGTGTCAGTGTGTGTGATACCGTTGTACACCAGTTCTGCACATGCTTGGGTCCTACCCTTTAGGTTACGTACATAGCTGTAAAAGGCCTTATGGTTATCCTTGGCAGTACTTGCTAGGTTTCTCTTAAAGGAGGTCTTGGAGGATTTAACAAGTTGTCTTATGTGCCTGTTAAGGCTAAGGAGGGTCCTTGTCTTTGTTTTCTTGGACAGCAACATTTTTGCTTTTATTGTATGATTAGTTGATGCTGGAAGTCCACCATGGCAGCTTGCTTTTACATGGGGTTCTGGCTTTAATTCTATCTGGTACAGCCGAGTTTATAAACTTATGTAAGTCATTGTACAGGGCTTTAGTGTAAGCTTCAGCATAGTTACTACTTTCAGCTTGGATGGGAAACCACAAATTCACCCCAGGGGTGGCACCTATGGCCCTCATGGACAGGACAACTTGGTGCTGATCATAGTAATGCCGTGCAAGCAATGGTAATCTAACTATGGCCAACTAAGTTACTTGGGGTTTTTACATGGCTAGGCTTGGAAAGGCCCTAGAGACTTTAGCCTAGAAACCTCCTATGAACCTATGAACCTAATTATCTAACCAAAGTAAAAATGCTAGCCCAATAATTAAAAATGTTTCAGAAGCCAATTCTGTCTTTGCTTCATGGTCTAATATGATTCACAAAGACAGTTTGTGGTCTTGTAGGGTGCCACTGAAAGTTAAAAAATATCTTATTTATTTCATTAGTTGTTTTCCTCTCTGGAATACATGCAATTTCATGAATAATGTATAAAATATTTGGTAGTTATATTTTATCTACTAATAGTCTATCTTCAAAAGATAAAAAACAAGTCCTTTCATTTATTGATTAGAGTCCTTGAGCCATCTCCTGCAACATTCGCAGAATTTGGTGCATTTCACTGATATCTGTGCAAAAGTCATTTGACCTTACCAGCCAATCAGTAAAACAGTTCACTGTACCTATCCAGGCATGTCCAAAGGGCAGTTTCAGGTGTACTCTCCAGTCCAACTGGTGAATCTGGGCATTTTGAGGCAATGTTGCAATTGCCTCTTGTACAAAGACAACCCTCTCCTCCTTCCACCAAACACTAATACATGCGAGAGATGCAATTATACAACCAAACAGGAGGCTAAGCTCTCTCAACTCATGAATGGACCAGGCAGTCAAGAGGAGAAGGGATTTACTTGCATCACACCATCAGTCTCACATAGACCTATGAAACCAGCACCGACAAAAAACACACATAAATACACAAAAACATACTCAGAGGCTCTAAATAAAAATCTGCAGCAGCAACAGAGACCTCCAAAGCAGACATCCAAGCAACCTCCACCCTCCAACACAAACCATGAAACTCATTCTTAAAACCAGTGTGCCACACAATCACAGCCCTTAAGGCAAAATAACATACCCAACACACTAGTAATAGATGATTCTATAGCCAGACAAACTGATGTCCCACTCACTAGGCTGAACAACGAGAAGGTCACTGTTAGCTGCCTGTCAGGTTCCAGGATCTGCCACATAACACAAGCACTCAGGTCACTCCAGAACAAGTACGGATATGACTCTGTGATTGTCCATGTTGGTGTGAATGAGCTGAGCTGTACTTCCTTGGACTACATGAAAAGAGACATGGAGGAGCTCTCTAATCACATAGCCCAGGCTGGTATGACCCTGACCCTGAGTAGCATCCTGCCCTCACCAAGAATGATACCACGGTATAGAGAAAAAATTATCAATTTCAACAATTGGCTAAGCTTCTGGTGTCATTCAAAAGGGATCCAGTGTCTGTCAGCCTGGGATGACATGCACAACAAGCCACGCTGCTTCACTAGAGACAGCTTGCACCTGTCACCCTTAGGCTTTTGAATACTGGCCAAGGCTCTTGCAACCCCCATAGTGCCTTTTTTAGGCAAGGCTCAAAAGACAAACCCACCACCGTAAATAACACAAGCAACAAAAAACTGAGGGTAATGCTACTCAATGCCAGAAGTCTAAACCTCAAAATGCAAGCACTCGAGGGACTCCTCAGTATGGAGAAAATCGATATATGTGCAGTAACAGAAACCTGGTTTAAGGCTCCAGAGAGCACCCCAGCACTACCAGGCTACAACTCATACCATACATTTCAGCCACAAAACCCGGACCAAAATACAAAAGGTGGGGGAGTATCCATATTCATCAAGGATACCCACACCTCCAGGTTAGTGGCACAGCACGATGCTTCAGAGATCATCCACGTGCAACTAACAATGGGTAAAACTGCTATTCAAATTATAGCTTGCTAAAGATCACCTGCCATGTTCCAGGACTCCCACTCTGCATTCCTGGAAACACTGGGAAACATAAAGGTCCTACCAAACATCCTGATACTGGGTGATTTCAATTACCCAAATATTAACTGGGAGAATTACTCAAGTACAAACTCTCTTGCCCCACATTTCCTAGAATTTATAAATTCAAATGCCCTGGATCAACTTTTCCACACCCCCACCAGAGGTGACAACATATTGGACCTGGTCACCACATACATGGGGGACTGGTGTTCCACATCGGAGGTCAACCCCTCGCTGGTTAGTTCTGACCATAAAGCAAATTTCATGTTACTTAAGACCGAGGTGGGAACATTCAAAGCCCCATGCTAAAGGATAATGCTGTCCAAGCTGCAAAATCCTTTAGTAATGCACTCTATGGGCACCTACAAGAATGCAGGGATCATGCTATCCAAACAAAACCAAGACTCACTCCACCAAGAAAAGGAAACCAGTCTGGTGGACCCCTGCCATAAGCAAGCTATACAATAGAAGGAGGAAACTAGTACAGAAAAGAGTAAAATCCCAAGAAGGGAAGACCTCCCTGATCAGTATCAGCAAGAAACTATGTTCCCTCATAAAATCATCCAAGGCTAGCTTTGAAAGAAAAATTGCTATGGACTCCAAAGATAACCACAAGGCATTCTTTAGCTATGTCAAGAATCTAAGTGGCAATTCTCAGATCTGCTCGGAGTTAGTGCAAAATGGCACAAAATACACTGAACTGATATAGCCAACATCCTGGCAGACAAGTTCAGTGCAAACTTCACCCCCTCTCACCCACAAAAGGGCACATAACTATACCAGAAAAATGTAGTGCCCCTGAAATCACAGACACTCAGGTTAAAACAGCTCTCTCCAAAGCCAAAAACACATCATCAATGGGACCGGACGGTGTCCCAGGCTGCGTCCTACACAAGCTCAAAACTGAAACTACACCTCACCTAAACACACTGTTTAAACCCAGCCTCTCCACAGGCTACGTGCCCACAGAGTGGCGCACAGCAATTGTTATTCCACTCCACAAAGGTGGAGCCACAATGGACCCCAGGAACTATCACCCTATAAGCCTGACTAGCTTGGTCTGTGAAGCTATGGAGTGTATCATCATGGATATCATTAACAGAGACATTGGAAACCTCCAAAAACTGGACCCTACCCAGTTCGGCTTTGTTAAGGACAGTTCATGCCTCCTAATTCTGGTGGACTTCTTTGAGACAGTTACCAAGGCTATATATGAGTGAAAGGTGGTCCACACAGCCTACCTAGACCCTGCAAAGGCCTTCGACACCATTCCCCACTCAGGTATTATAGACAAGCTCACCAGCCTGAACATAAACCCGTACTTCACGAGATGGGTTACCAAATGGCTCATGGACAGAACCCACATGGTAAGAGTTGTGGGAGCAAGGTCTGACTCTAAACCGGTTATAAGTGGCATTCCCCAGGGCTCATTCCTATGGCCCCTCCTGTTCGGCATATACTTCCCAGAGGTACAGGTAAGAAGAGGAGGATTATGGCTTTCCAAGTTTGCAGATGACTGCAAACTAGGGGCTATAATTGACTCTCTGGCTGTCACAGACATCCTCCAAAAGGGTCTCACTGAGACAGATATCTGGTGTTAAAACCATGGCCTCAAGCTAAATGCCAAAATGTGCATAGTCATCCCCTTTGGAAAAAACAAAGTACCCACACACTATCACATAGGTGGTAGCCCCCTAAATACGGAAAACATAATAAGGGATCTGGGGACCCAAGTAGATAGTAACCTCCCCTTTGATAATCACATTGCCAAAGTGGTTAGAATATCCTTCTATGTGGCCCACCTTATCACAAAAGGGTTTGCATCCAGATCAAAAGAGGTCATTAGGCCCCTCTATGGATCACTCATCAGACACATCATGGAGTACAAGGCCCCATTTGGGATGTACCTTACAAGGCACCTGCAACAACTGGAAAGACCACAGATGTACCTCACCAAGAGTATCACTGACCTCAAGCAGATGCCCTATGCAGCTCGACTGAAGAAATTCCAGCTGTACTTGGTTGCATACCACCTACTCTGAGGTGATCTCTGACTGACATACAAGGCCGTATCCAACCCAGAATTGATGGACATGCTCCACCTAAAGAAAACCATATCCCCTCGAGCCACATGCTCCAGGGATCTAAACCTCAGCACATCAATAAATAGGATGTGCTGGAGGGATAGATTCCTGTCCCGGAGACTTCCCATGCTCTCGAACAAAATTCCAATCTACATTAGGCTGAGCTCCTTGCAAACCCTCTTCAAGAGAAACCTTGACGAGTGGATGGGAAACAGAAAGTTTACCGCAGGGATCACTTCAATGGCACTGCTGGACAGAGGCACAGGGAACTAATCTAAGGAGGCGGTGAAAGCCAACACATTCTGGCTAGGCTTATAAATGCCTTTGGGCAGATAGCCTAGTACCTACCTATGAAACTATGAACGATAAGCCTGTACTGCTCAAATATGCCTCAGTGAACTTGGAATATCTTGGAGCAAAACAGAATTGCCCAGCAATATCGATGCACTGTCTAGCACTCACAGCAAATTCATAATTCAAGAAAAGTGTATTATAAACTGTGATGTGTAGCATCAAAGCTACTGAAATTATTCAAGCCCAACACAATCTGCAGGGCATTTAAGGGAATACATGTCTATAACAATTAGTCCAGTAGGTCCACAAACAACTACTGGTGGCTCTGTAAGTCATGTAGTAATAAAATGCATTCATAAGAATATATAGAATCTGATGGAATCCATACAATTTCCTGAAAAAAGTGAATAATGGTAAAGAGCAATCATGGCCACCTCACCAGGGCTAATAGTAGTAGATAAGAATGGGTGCAGGATGGGTGTGGAACACAAGTAATGCACACATCCAAGGAAATAGAGAGGCAGAAAATCAGATGAGGGGTACTGGTGAAGAAGAGGGAAAGATAAGATGTTTGTTGAAATAGGAAAATCTGAGGGGCACTCATTGGGGTATGGGTAATTGTTTTGGTGGTAATAGGCCCCATTTTTTTTTTGAGAACAAAAGTAAAGTTAAAGGTAGGGAAAGAGGAGGAGACAGAAAAAATAGCAAGTATAAACATATAACAAATATCACAAGACATGACAGACAAAGGTTGGAATAAACATAAAGGAAAGGTAAGGCACACAGACAGCACACTCCACAACATAGGCACTGGAAAATGAACAAACGGGGTAGGGATGCATACCAGACATAGTGAAATTCAGAAATGCATATGTTCTTATGCGGTATGATGTTCTGATTTATTGCAAGCTGTGTGAAAGTCACACCTGAATGGGTATGACTAATGGCAGGTGCATGTTATAGGGGAAGATATATGGATCACAGTACATGTTGAATATGGAATCAAATCCATAAGGTGTCTGTCAGCAGTACAAGTGTAAGACAAGCACACACAGATGACCAAATACAGCCTAGGAAATTCTAGAGTAGACCTGCAGAGGACAAAATAGAATCTCTGACCGTACATGCTAGAAGCAAACTATCAAGTGCAGTGCCAAACAGCAGCACTGTAGTAAAGGAATTCCCAATATTATTGTAGCATGTCCAAAGGTCAGTTGTCAATCTCCTCTCCGGTCCAGCTGGTGAATCTGGGAATCTTGAGGCAATGTTACAAATGCCTCATGTACACAGACAACCCTCTCCTCCTCCCGACAAATTCCAACACATGTGAGAGATGCAACCATATAGCCAAACTGGAGGCTAAGCTCTCTCAACTCAGTACTGGCATAACCAGTCAGGAGGAGAAGGAAACCACACTCACTACAATTCCAGTCTCAGACCTACCACGACAGCAAACCAAACACATAATCACACAAAAACATACTCGGAGGCTCTAAATAAAGATTTGCCTAAGCAGCAGAGACCTCCAAAGCAGACACCCAAGCAACCGCTACCCCAAAACAAAACACGTGCAACACATATCTCACAAAGCCAGTGTGCCGAACAGTCACAGCCCTTAAGACTAAACAACACACCTGATACACTTGTAATAGGTGACTCTGTCGTCAGGCACACTGACGTCCCGCTCACCAGGCTGAACAAGGAGAGGGTCACAGTAAGCAGCCTGTCAGGCGCTAGGATCTGCCACATAACACAAGCACTCAGGTCACTCCATGGCAAGTACAAATATGACTCAGTAATTGTCCATGCTGGTGTGAATGACCTGAGACGTACCTCCCTGGACTACATGAAAAGTGACATAGAAGAGCTCTCTGAGCATGTAGCCCAGGCCGGTATGACCCTGACCTTGAGTAGCATCTTACCCTCACCAAGAATGATGCCACAATATGAAGACAAGATGATCAATTTCAACAATTGGCTTAAGTACTGGTGTCATTCAAAGGGGATCCAATGCCTGTCAGCTTGGGATGATATGCTCGACAAGCCACGATGCTTCGCTAGGGACGGCTTGCACCTGTCACCCCTGGGCTTTTGGATATTGGCAAAGGCTCTTGCTACCCCCATAGTGCCTTTTTTAGGCAAGGCTCAAAAGACAAACCCACCTCCATAGGTATCACAAGGGATAAGAAACTAAGAGTAATGCTACTCAACGCCAGAAGTCTAAACCTCAAGATGTACGCACTCGAAACTCTCCTTAGCATGAGGAACATCGATATCTGTGCAGTAACAGAAACCTGGTTCAGGGCTCCTGAGAGCAGCCCAGCACTACCAGGTTATACCTCATACCATGCTTTTCGGCCCCAAAACTTGGACCGAACCACAAAAGGAGGAGGAGTATCGATATTCATCAAAGATACCCACACCTCCAGGTTGGTGGCAAAGCACGAAGCATCAGAGTCTATCCATGTGCAACTAACAGTGGGTAAAACTGCCTTCCAGTTTATAGCCTGCTACAGACCACCCTCCCAAACCCAGGAACCCCACTCGGCCTTCCTGAGAACACTGGAAAATATGAAGATCTCTCCAAACACCATTATATTGGGCGACTTCAACTACCCAAACATAGACTGGGAACATTACTCTAGCTCCAACACCCTAGCCAAAAGGTTCCTAGAATTCAAAAACTCAAATGCTATGGAACAACTTGTTACCACTCCCACAAGAGGGGAAAACATACTAGACCTGATCCTCACCAACATGGGGACTCTATGCTCCAGACCAGAAGTGTATCCCTCACTGGTAAGATCAGACCATAAACTAATCTCACTGGATATTCACATCCCGACCCCACCCCCTGCCCAGAAAACCACAGTGAAAAACTTCTCTAAAGCAAATTTCACAATCCTCAAAACCGAGGTGAAATCCTTCAAAACCCCCGGGCCTGTGGAAAATACGGCCCAGACCACAGAATCCTTTATAAACGCATTCTATGAACACCTTCAGGAATGCATGGATCATGCAATCCCAAATAAAACCAAGACCCAATCCTCCAAAGGCAGACGTCCTGTCTGGTGGACCCCAGCCATAAACAAACTATACAATAGAAGGAGGAAGCTACTAAATGATAGAGCAAAATCCCAAAAAGGGAAGGCATCACTGATCAGTATTAGCAAAAAACTACGGGCACTCATAAAATTGCCTAAGGCCAGCTTCGAGAGAAAAATTGCACAGGACACTAAGGATAACCACAAGGCTTTCTTTAGTTATGATAGGAACCTGGGTGGTAATTCCCAGATATGCTCAGAATTAGTCCAAAATGACAAAAAATACACCGACTCCACAGACATTGCCAACATCCTAGCTGACAGGTTCAGTGCAACCCCCGCCCACCTCCCCACCAAAAGGGCAAATATCTATCCCAGCAGAGTGCTGCCCCCCTGACATCTCAGATGCTCAGGTAAGAGCCGCCCTCTCCAAAGCAAAAAACACAGCATCTATGGGACCAGACGGTGTCCCGGGCTGCATCCTACATGAACTCCAAGAAGAGCTAAACCCAAACATAAAACTACTGTTCAATCTCAGCCTTACTACAGGATATGTGCCCAAAGAGTGGCGTACAACAACAGTGGTCCCTCTACATAAAGGTGGTGCCTCAACGGATCCTGGAAACTATCGCCCCATAAGCCTGACTAGCTTGGTCTGCAAAGCTATGGAAAGGATCATCATGGACCTCATAAATAAAGATATTGGGGACCTACAGACACTGGATCCTACCCAGTTTGGCTTTGTTAAGGGCAGATTCTGCCTCTTAAACCTGGTTGATTTCTTTGAAACAGTCACCAAGGCCATTGACGAGGGGAAGGTGGTCCACACAGCCTACCTGGACCTCGCAAAAGCCTTCGATACAATACCCCACTTGGGCATTATAGATAAGCTCACCAGCTTAAATATAAACCCCTATGTCACTAGATGGATTGCAAACTGGCTCAAGGACAGAACCCACATGGTTAGAATTGCTGGAGCCATGTCAGACTCCAAACCAGTTACAAGTGGTGTCCCATAAGGCTCAGTCCTGGGACCTCTCTTGTTCGGTATATATTTCTCGGAGGTACAGGCCAACACGGAAGGACTGTGGCTGACCAATTTCGCAGATGACTGCAAACTGGGTGCCATAATCGACTCTCCAGCCGACACAAGCATAAGCTTGCTAAATGATAGAGCAAAATCCCAAAAAGGGAAGGCATCACTGATCAGTATTAGCAAAAAACTACGGGCACTCATAAAATTGTCTAAGGCCAGCTTCGAGAGAAAAATTGCACAGGACACTAAGGATAACCACAAGGCTTTCTTTAGTTATGATAGGAACCTGGGTAGTAATTCCCAGATATGCTCAGAATTAGTCCAAAATGACAAAAAATACACCGACTCCACAGACATTGCCAACATCCTAGCTGACAGGTTCAGTGCAACCCCCGCCCACCTCCCCACCAAAAGGGCAAATATCTATCCCAGCAGAGTGCTGCCCCCCTGACATCTCAGATGCTCAGGTAAGAGCCGCCCTCTCCAAAGCAAAAAACACAGCATCTATGGGAAAAGACGGTGTCCCGGGCTGCATCCTACATGAACTCCAAGAAGAGCTAAACCCAAACATAAAACTACTGTTCAATCTCAGCCTTACTACAGGATATGTGCCCAAAGAGTGGCGTACAACAACAGTGGTCCCTCTCCATAAAGGTGGTGCCTCAACGGATCCTGGAAACTATCACCCCATAAGCCTGACTAGCTTGGTCTGCAAAGCTATGGAAAGGATCATCATGGACCTCATAAATAAAGATATTGGGGACCTACAGACACTGGATCCTACCCAGTTTGGCTTTGTTAAGGGCAGATTCTGCCTCTTAAACCTGGTTGATTTCTTTGAAACAGTCACCAAGGCCATTGACGAGGGGAAGGTGGTCCACACAGCCTACCTGGACCTCGCAAAAGCCTTCGATACAATACCCCACTCGGGCATTATAGATAAGCTCACCAGCTTAAATATAAACCCCTATGTCACTAGATGGATTGCAAACTGGCTCAAGGACAGAACCCACATGGTTAGAATTGCTGGAGCCATGTCAGACTCCAAACCAGTTACAAGTGGTGTCCCACAAGGCTCAGTCCTGGGACCTCTCTTGTTCGGTATATGTTTCTCGGAGGTACAGGCCAACACGGAAGGACTGTGGCTGACCAAGTTCGCAGATGACTGCAAACTGGGTGCCATAATCGACTCTCCAGCCGAAACAAGCATCCTCCAAAATGGCCTCATAGAAATAGACAACTGGTGCCAGAGCCATGGCCTCAAGCTAAATGCCAAAAAGTGTATAGTCATCCCCTTTGGCAAAAACAAAGTGCCCACAAATTACCACATAGGTGGTAATCCATTAAGTACAGAAGAAGTAATTAGGGACCTGGGGACCCAAGTTGATAGCAATCTCTCATTTGACAACCACATGGCCAAAGTGGTTAGAAAAACATTTTATATAGCCCACCTAATCATGAAGGGATTCACATCTAGATCAGGGGAGGTCATCCTGCCTCTTTACTCATCCCTCATCAGGCCCATAATTGAGTACAATGCCCCTTTTGGGATGTTCCTTACCAGACACCTGCAGCAAATGGAAAGCCCCCAAAAGTACCTCACCAAGAGGATCAAAGGGCTCAAACAGGTGCCATATGCTGCCCGGTTAAAGAAACTCCAGCTCTACTCAGTGGCATACTGCCTGTTCAGAGGCGATCTGTGCCTGACGTATAAAGCCATGTCCAACCCGGAATTAATGGACATGCTGCACCTCAGA